>NW_008751905.1:722844-735698 GCF_000715545.1 Opisthorchis viverrini
GACTTTAGTGCATTAAATAAAACGGTCTCGTTGCATTTGGTTACTTCTTTAACATCCTGGTATTGCTCGCAAATTTTTCTGATCGATATGAAGCGTTGATCAGTCTGTACTAGGAGCTTTTGTTGTAGATCTGGAAGATTAATTCCGGCAATGAGGCGATCACTCAGTTGGCTTTCAAGTTGTTGGCCGTAGTCACATTTTGCAGCCTGTGTTTGCAGTTGGAGGAGAAAATCACGAATTCTCTGAGATTTGGATCGAATAAGCGAATTGAATTTCGCTCGTTCTGCGGCCACAAAACTGATAGGCTTAAAATGACTGAGAGTTAACTTCTTTAGAACATCGAATGTGCAATCGATCGGCGCCGTAGGGAATGATAAATTCTTCACAAGAGCATAAGCATCCTTCCCAATGTAGTGCGGGAAATAAGCTGTCTTCTTTTTATCATCTAGATCCGATTTGGTAAGACACCAAATGCTGAAACGTTCCAAATAATCCTCCACCTCCCGTGCAGTTGAATTTACACTGAGCGATTCCAATTCAGATAACATTGTGATGAAGAGAAAAAAATTCCGGACCGCGACGCCAAATGTGATAATTAGAATGGTGGTAGGTATCGTAACTACCGAATGTACGCGAAGTATAGAAGTCCGAATATGGACGAATGAAAATCGTATATTCTCGTATATCGCAAGCGTACTATATATCGTATCGTAAAACAAAGACATAAAAATACCCTAAACAGGATCCATAGAATAGAATCAATGTTCAGCACAAGTAGGTCTTTTGTGAATGTCATCTTTCTGTAGCTCATGCGCTTCTCACTTGGTGTCTGATGTATTTTCCGTGGGTCCAAGCAGTTTAATATGGTTAGTGATAGAGTCTCACGCTTTTTTCGATTACACCTGCAGCGAGAAGATGTTGCAGCAAAGGGGTGGTGAATGACTGCCCGTATATGGGAGAGAAAATTGGCGTCTGTAATCTATGAGTCTATGCGGGTGTGCAGTGTTTAACATGCAACGACTGGGTTATTCCAGGCCGCGAGGTTCGATTTTAGAGTTGGAATTTCGTCTCTCCATAGCTTTTGGTGTACAGCTTAATATAGGTTAATCATCGTTAGCCTTCCATTGAAGGCAATGATGAGCTTTCTGCTTTCCTCCGGGCCTGCCTCAATGATTTGTAGTGTGTTATGTCGGGAATTGCTGACCTTTACCCCACGTCTATGTATTCCTCTGTTATGATTAAAAATTATCAGTGATAATTGTCACACTTAAGCATAAGGATTACGTTCTTGAATATTATTACTTCTACTTCTGAATTTCTCTACTCTCAGTGATACCAATGCATTTACTGTAATCTTCTGTACAGAGGACGACTGCTGTCGTTATTTGAGAAGTTCCCTGTAAGCGACACAAAGCCTTCACACCGAA
Source organism: Opisthorchis viverrini (assembly GCF_000715545.1). Lineage (NCBI taxonomy): Eukaryota > Metazoa > Platyhelminthes > Trematoda > Opisthorchiida > Opisthorchiidae > Opisthorchis > Opisthorchis viverrini. Next base: position 724,272 of record NW_008751905.1, read on the forward strand.
GCTCAAGAAAATGATCCACTCACCCCATCTTAAAATGCGGTGCCACGAGTACAACAATAAAAAAATTGACACGATGAATATCAACGGTTATTAAATAACCACACAGGGAGCTAAATATATTTTTTTGTTTAAAAGCCTAATTTACACATCGATAAGCAAAACATGTGAAACGTAATGACCAAATTTACTGTGCAAAAGATGCAAAACTGAGCTCGTTGGATCAAGATCAGTTGTAGCTAGCATCAGTGACTGGATGCCCTTAGCAGTGTTAGTCAGGCGGTGTACGTTTTGTACCCCGATGGGGACGGAAAGACTTTAGTTGCGACGAAGAACGGCCTGCAAACTCTTGTGGAGAAACCTTACATTCTTACGAAAAAACAAGTCTGCCATCAGCTATGCTGAAAGGTATTGAGGGGTAAGATGACATCTAGACAATATATATGAATAGTCCAAACGGAAAATCAAAGTTATGTTTCAATGCCCATATCGCACTAACTGAAGGAGCGAATGCATACCAATAAACATCAAAAACACTCATTGCTAGTACATGGAAGCAGAGTACATCGAAAGCGGTCTGCTTGAGACACATGTCGACTATTCTAGAAATCTCATGAACACACTATCGGGGGATTAACCTCTGCAACTAAACCGTCAAGTTGGCGAAAGAAAGGAGATACTTGCATATCTGAGTTAAATGTGTTATGTTCTTTCGTCTGCCCAGACAATAAGAATGGACGCAATTGCGAGATATCTTATAGAGATAGAGCCGCAGTGGCTAATAACTGACAGATTTATGGGAAATAATTGACGGATTTAGACAAAACTTCATTCAAAGTTTTGCTGCACAGAACCACGAGTGTGAGGGAGAAAGTAAGCTTCCATACATGGAGCAAAATGGTTAAATGGACAGTTTAACTCCAGTTTTATAGCTATCTAGCCGAATAAGATATGACTGAAGAATGAGACATTTACAGTGGGAGTAGCTGCCACTGCTATTGTTGTGATGATACGCATTGGTGCTGGGCGCACGTCCATACCTTAGAATAACCAGCTGCCAGTGAACCGCAGCAAATAGGGTTCAACTCATTAGGTCTTCAGTTTGACCACTAACAAGTATCATCCGAAGTACAAGTGCATGTTTTCTACTGTAAAACAAGTAAGACCAGCAAGTCCAAGGACGATTTGGGACTGGTCTTAGACTCCAGATAAGGGAAGGACTAACTTCTTATAAACATTGCTCTGGGTGTTGATTTGTTCGCTGGCTACGCAATTTGACTGACACGTCGGTGATTGTGCTATAATCACTGACCCATCGCTACGCTCCACTGTTCCAGCTAAAAAAGCACTGATGATATCACCTTGAATGATTGTGAAGGGTTTGCAGTCAAATTGGCAAGTTGTCAAACAAACAAATGTACGCGCTACCAGAGCTACCAAAATGTTCTACAGTGTCACACACTTTTTTTGGAAGTGCGAGTAAAGAGCTTTTGTATAATCTAAGATCGTTTCGGGACGAATGTTCATGCCTTTCTTCGAATTTTTATTTTGAAAAATATGGCTTTGGAAGGAGAGACAAGAAGCAAATAAACGGTCCACCTTTTGGCTACACTTTCTACACAGATTGTTGGATAAACAGGCAGCTTCGTAGTGTGTTGAAGTAACACGAGTAGGCAGCGTATACAATCTGTTCAATTACGGGTACAAAAGAACCTCTGCATTGTGTTTTCTCCAAGAGGCATTAAAGACTTAGAGAAGCCACGTTTATTAAGGAAAAAATGAACTAATCACGGATGAAAATTACCTCAGCTCCTGGCTTATACTGAAGTTGGTTCGTGATGAACACTTGCCCGTCCAACTTCAAAATCCACTGTTGCTAATGACAGAAGATAAATTCATTTGCAGTGCGACTGGATTAATCCAGATTTCCCTTCATCATACAAGAAGGTAGCTCTTGGGCTAAACGAGGTCTAATTACAGACATTGCCAACTTAAGGCCACAATTGTTTCAGTTTTTTCAATCATCTCAGACATTTCAGCAAAAGAGGGAACGATGCCGTTGGCGGGAAAAGAATCGACCGAAAATCTCTTCTATAACTTTAGTGAAAAAGCTCAAAGTAATATAAAATAAAAGTGATAAACAAAATTCGGGGCGACTATAGGTACGTGATTCTAAATCTTTGCGCTCAACACTGAGGCATGGACATGCGTTATATTTTACATTAGGAATCTATTGTTGGTGTCTGAAAACCAGGTGAAATCAGTTACTAATTTATACTTGATATTAGTAGAATTTTGGAAATCGTTTCACAGCATCCTTCTTGCATTGAAGCGTTACCTTGAATCTTTTTTCTCCCGTTATTTGACTGTGTTCAAATAAATTGGCAGTTACACACCAGAAGAGCAAGGGTGCACTCCTCTGGTTTTCCCGTCAGTGATATCGATGTTACTGTCTTTCAACCTTACAAAAACACATCTTTTACTTTGTTCTGGTACACAAAGTCACTGAGACCCAGTTGTATGCTCTTTTGCCTTTTGCAAGTAATGCAAGTGGGCGAAAATGATTCGGGTTTCTCAGATTTTTTCACTGACTTCATCAGACAGGCTATCGTCATTAGAACCATCCGTGTGTGCAAACCTCCTGTATTCTTCAGTGATTTTTCTTTGGTTTCTAGGCCCATTTTCTCAAGTATGACCTTACACCCTTCAGCCGCACGATGCATTTCTGGGGATGGCGGGATGGTGGTCAGTTTATTCCACACCGACTGTATTTGACTTTTATCCTTAAATATAAAAACTATGTTGTCCCCAATCGACAGTATTCTCAGGAGCAACGACTTGGATTTTGGAGTTTTGAAAGTTCTCAGAATTTACCGATGTTGAAGCTGTACCGAAATTCACTTATAGGATTGAAGGACGCAGTAATTTGTAAGAAAGCTGTTGCAGAATTCTGTATACACTCCTACATGCTCGGAAGTACACGGGAATAAGAATGTTTTGTGCATAAAAACCTTTTGGGCATCTCTTGGTGAACCAGTGCATTTCAAAGCACAGCCAGATAGACAAAATCAAGAGCACCCCAATGTTGGATAAGCTTACATACAGCGTTGTGCTAACACCCGATGGTATGTAAAGATATGGTTAACCTAGCTTCTATCTGGTCAAAATCTTACTTGGCGCCTATAGGTCAAGGTTTTTTCTGCAGTGAGGCGGAAAAAATCAGTGACACCGTAAGCCTTGTTGCAGAACTAGTAAAACGGATGATTGATTGGATACTTCGGCCTATGGATGTACCAATTTAAGGATGGTCACTAGGATTAATCAACTCTAGTTGTCTGTGACAATATCGTCATACCAGACTGATGCACGTAGGCTAGACAGCTGTGATAAAAGAACTCATCATCCTTTTAACAGAGAGCATGGGAAAGCTCGTCGGGACCAGAAGCATAATGACGCTTGAGTAGAGATATATGTTCAGACGCTTCTGCGGCTAAAGATGCTCCGTATTCACAGCCCACACTCTTGAATAATGCAGGCAGCCTAATGAGTTTTTGGTCAAAGTATTGTGCCCACTTGTCAAGGCGTTCTTTGCTGGATATCAGAGAGCCACTTGCGTTCTTGCTGGTTTCACTGACAAAACGCTTTCAAGGATCTGTCGGAAGAATCAAGTGAAACGATCTAGAAATGTTTTAGGAAAGTTTTACTACTTCAGTTTCTTTAATCTGATTGTGTGCTCAAACATTCAGTTTTGCCTGGCGCCTGGTGACTTGTCGCTTTGTGTCACAGTTGTTGGCAGATTAAATGCATCACTAGGCCTCCAGGAAAACTAAGGTACCGTAGAAGATTCAGTGACTGAAAGAGGCTGACTGATTTACTTCTCAGGTCGAAGCATCTTGGACATCCTAAGACATCTTTCTTCAGTCATGACTGGCACCCGATAGCTGATTGGTAGGGGTATGCCAATATCACAAGCGCCATGCAGTTTATGCATGTGTCATGTAAACCTTAATATCGAAGTGAAATGCATCGATAGCTAAATGCATGATCAGAGTCTAGAGATGTATACCAGAAAAAAGAGGCACCCGATGTCCAAGTTAACACAGCAGTTGAGGTCAAACTAGATGGAAGGTTTTTTGGCAAAAACATAACCGCTACACTCTAAATCTTCCTGACTATGACTTGGTAACCTCTCAAAAGCTCATATCTTTTGTACCTTTTAGATGGTATTGTAGCTATGAATAAAATATGCGTAAAAAATAAGTGATCACCAATCGTTTATTTGATTACTGACTCTTAAGATATGTAAACGATGTTGTGTGTGGTCCACTTTGGTTTGAAGCAGGTTTGTTAATATACCATACTTGGCTAAATGACTTCCACCATTTCGTAAGTTGTGTGACAAACACACTTGCAGCAGTCACTTGTCGATGTCTCCAACCCCGGAACATAGAGCAAATGAGCTTCGATGGCGCTGAGCTTTCCTAATGAAGCCTTTATGTCACCAGAGGCCGAAATAATACCGAAGCATTAAGTCTGTTGTAAAGGAACACCTAGAACTGCCTTTAGTATCTTTAGCGCTATAGCCCGTCGGAGTGTAATAAGATGCAATAAATACGAAGCAAGGTTCTCCAAACGAAGCGCGCAGAATCGGTTATTCAGTGAAGTGGAGATGTCATCGACTGGTGGCCCAACACAAAACAGTCTGGGAATATTATGCTACGGCGGTCTTTGCGCCATCATGTGTTTACACATAAAGGCAAGAAGGGGGGATAGGGTGCCGCCAGCTAATTCACAGTCACCTTGCCCTGGATTTTTGTTTCTGACAGACAACATCCGTCGATGAGGAGGGAATTCAGCGCACAGTGAAAAGCCACATTTTCTCTCTTGGGTGCAGTGTACGAACATCGAAGGCAGGTAAGTAGACCGGCTTTTGGCGGTTAAAAGGAGACTGGATGTTTAGGGTTGTGACTAGAAATGGACGTGCAGGAGCTGCAGCTGAGCACGATCCACAAAGTGTAACCCTTAGTCAATATAAAAAAGCTAACGTTCCAGTTTTAGTCCAAGTTAACGCTCCCTCTGTTGATATTTTAAGGCCAAAACTTCACTAAAGCGCACTTCAACACGCCTATTACATAATGTCTGAGGACTTTATTGCTTACCGTCATGAATTTCATATTTAGTATCAACCTGCATAGCTTTCATTCCGTCCTTTCTGCGACCATTTTTATCAAATTTTGACCTTATTGCACGTGCGTATTTTTACAAAAATTACTGAACCAACAAATAATAAGTATCCACCGGTGATCAACTCTCGCTTAACTCGCCATTGTAATTGCATCAAACTTCCGTTAAAACAATTCATCCATCAAAGATAGATAGTCTGCTGACAAATTATTTTATTTTAACAACCCTGCCGGGACCAAAACTATCCCGGAATGGATTGATATGGACTCATTTTAGTTCGACGCCACTGAAATGTTCCAGAATGAAAGGAGCCTACGAATGTCTGAAATTACCGCCGTCAATCGCCCCACGGGTTCAGATGTTCAGCTCAGATGCATATGGCAACGATGGTGAGCTGCTAATGACACGGTGTACCATATGTGGACCAAATTTAATCCACAGCCACAGGGGTACTCGGAGCATTGCACACGAAAATGAGACATATCTGTCTAAATGGAGTAAAACGAGCTGTGCGTGGTCGCCTCTCGTGGCCGGACCAATTCAATATGTCAGTAGCCACTTAAACGCCCCCAAAGCAAGTGGGTCTCCTATACTTGTAAAGTACCAAACAATGAGAGTATAAAAAGTAGGAAATGGATATCGCCTCAAATGGATAGGCTAGTAAGAGTTGACCCGAGGTTTTGGACTACTTTACAAAAAGGTGTATCAAATTTGATCGATGTAGCACTTGCTGTGAACAAAACTATGGGTCACTCAATCAAATTAACTTGTTCAGAAATTTAGACTAGTCCTGCGAAATCTTAAATGTCAATGTATTCAGTACCAAGTAATTCGGTTGGAAGCCATGTCTTTCATGTGTGCTTCTTAGCTTGTGGAAGATTGACCGTACATTACTTTTGTGTGACTAAACTGTTGATTCAAATGACGCGATGAAATGTGACTTTAAAAACTGTCCTTTAGACTATCCCTACCATATATTTCTGGATTTTTAGAAGACATATCAGATGAAGCACAACTTTTTCCAAAGCAACATGAGGATGACAAATAAACAGCTATGGTACAAAAGTATTTTGTACAATTGTTCAAGTAAAAGTACCGTTAAGCTAATTAAAATACTGTTGATATTAATGCTTGGTCAATATCAAGGAAGGGTTAAACCAAACATTTGTGATAGAGTTAATGCTGCCGGCAGCTAACAGCTCACAACTCACCTAATGCCTAGTACAGCTAAAGATGTCACTAGAGAGGTTTTAGTAGAGCTCTTATGGTGCAGCCACTAAGAAGAATGGCAGTACAGATTGAAGGCGGAACATGAGTCTTCGAATCCATCCCATGTCAGCTGATTTATCTATTTTTGATTTATAGTCTTCACAACCAACAAGCTGTCGGATAGACTACACGAACCAAACGTTGACACAAGGAGTCAGCTTCGGTAAACCCACACACAATTTCTAATTGCTGTTAGTTTTGATTCTACAGGTGAAGTAATTTAGGGACGTCATTTTTCTGTCTCCGGTTTTGGATACGGCGTAAACTTCTTCGGCAGGGATGATTGACGAAATCGATTTTGATAGGAAACAGAGCAAAGTATCACACACACCAATAGAACATTTTACATTCAGGAACATCCACACAAACGACAACCTGTTGATACTATTTCCCCGACAGAGGACAAACTTTCCACTTCACTTGAGAAATCTGTAAGGCAACTGCTTCAACCGAAACACTATGACAGGAGTCGCTAATTTCGAAGCCTCCATCCAGAAAACTTGGCGGCTGGGGGAAAGAAGGGACTGTTCAGGGGATTTTACATGGCAGGTAAGACATGTGAGTTTTGGTTTCTTATATATTCAGGAGGTAAGCATATTTATTATACAGGCGATTCTTAAAAGGGCGCAACCACAATTACCCAATTCCTCTGGAATACTCACATTTAAAGGAGATTCCGGTATGACTGATCATCTTGACTCAGTTTGTTATTATGTATTGCATAGATTCTGATGACGAAATGAGTGAGACTATGAAATTTCTAATGAACACTTAAAAAGATATTCCTGTCATCCCTGACGTTACGGACAAGGAACAACTTCAATCCAGTCCGCTGACCGCTGAGCCGCCAAAGTGAGTACCTAACAAAAAATTTACCGAACTTTTCACCAGAAAAATTCTCCCCTTGATTTATCCGGCTGCTCATATGGTGACAAAGAGGCCATATCTATTTATATGTGCTTACAATATAGTTTGTCGGCCTCAACCCAGTTTTGTGAATCACATTTGAAACATTTTTAACAGCTAACATACCTATAATAGAAGGCTTGGTCGGTTCTACCCCGTACATAGTTCACCTTGTTGAACCAGCTACCAGTTATATCAGCATCGGCTTAAATTCTCGGACAATCCCACCATAAATATATCCCATTTAATTTATTGGGACTGTTGTAGCGTTAATATGTTTGGGATACGAATAAAACCACATTGGGGTTTTACATATTCTAATCTTGTGCTATCAATATTTTCATCCTGGGGTTGCTAAATTATATGGAGCTCCATAAAGGATTATTCTTGCATGAACGTCGCTTTTGTTCTTTTTTGTTCCAACCAGAAGGTAACATCTTAATAATTCAGGCTAGAAACAAACCTAATATTTCTGCCTAAAGGTACACGCGATACATCAGCAGATTTTGAGGATCTGGATTTTTAGTAAATGCGGTATGAATTGCCTAGTCACTCTGGATGGTCTACCATTTGTTTAATGGAAATTTGTGTGCTATAAACTTCTAGCTTATTGGACCATCGACATCTAAAATAACACCACCAGAGTTGCTGTCCGTAGTCTTAAAATTTTAAAGGGAAATCAATGAAATAAACATCACACACAAAACGTTTTGTTTGGCGCTGAATTCTTGCTTAGAATTTCTTGCCGCACCTAGAGCGGTAAATTTGAGATCATATGTGCGTTCGAAGTTTGAGGTTTTTACGGATGTTCGCCACCGATGTCACCGAGTTTTGAGACAAACATCTGCATTGCTTACATCATTCAAGCGGCGGATGGCTTAAGTTCATTGTGTGTGTTGAACGACCAACAACGATTAACAAACACCATTGGTTCATTGAGCATTTCCTCCGATCGACATAGAAGGACCATATTTAATGTTCACTTACTGTGTTCGGTTGGCTGCCACAAAGTATTGCTTTTCTTATGTATCCATCTGTTCAGAGAACAAACTGATGACATTGCCATAATTTTCGGTAAACGGGTGTTTGAATACCCCGGCCTTGTACAAAATCTGTTGGTATTATTGGTTGAGGTGAGTCCACAGCTGGATAACAAAACTTAGCTTTGGTCATTCGATAGTGGCGGGTGAAAGTTACAAATGTACTTATGTTCTGCTTGAGCGCAAATTGGACACAAGAGGGACGAAACCGGTCGTGGGCTTTCGGAGAGTTTTCAGCAACCTTATGAGTGATGTATTACATGTATGCAATGCATTGCGATATCTCAAACATCGTACCAACTGAAAAATGAGGCGGCCTGGTTCAGCACATTTAGTTGTTCAAGAAAATCATAAAAAGCATATTCGGCTGGGTTCCAGATTAGTCTCCTGTCAAAACTAAACTAATATGCAAATGAGTGTATTAGTCGAAATCTGTCCAATTTGATTGCAAGTAGAACATAAAGTTTGACGGACTGTGTCTACCTGATCTGTTCCGAGAGGGGCGAAACCTGTCGTCGGTTGTTGAAGAGTTTTTAGCAAGTAATGTATTACGTCTAAAGAAAAAAGATATTGTCAGACAAAAGCATAAATTGGGGATATGTCAGCATACTCAAGAAGGTGGCTCTCCTACAAACAAATGATGTCGCTTACCCTGCAAGAGCAATTTACCAATCAGCAGGCGGTTCCCGATCGTTGGGTTATCGATTCTTTGGTGAAGTGCTACCAACAAAATTCAGAGAAAAACATATAAGCTCGACTTACACGGAGACTTTATTCGGCTCAGTTTTTCCAAACCTTATGTTTCGCGCTATAATTCTTGTGGTATATTGCTCCTTCTCTCACGATAATTCCACGAAGGATACACGGTTCCATCCAAAAATTGATTATCTGAGTTACCGAAACCTATTCCAGCCTTCAGTAACCATATGGATTAGACTTTCATGTTTCCCGAAAGAGATGTCACAATGGACATGTCGTATGCCGTCGACCCAGTTTTATAGGCTGGCTGTAATTTCAACGAGTCGGTGTCAAAAGTACAGCTTTTCAGCGCCCGGCTTCATCCATAGATATTGACTTGAATCATCCACTGTATTAGCCAGGAATATGCGCACAGCATGGCTTGTGGGAAGCCTTTTCGGGGCTGAAGTGCCTATTGCTGTTGAGGCGGTGGAAGGAAGAAGCGCGCGAGGCTAAATAAGCATACGTCAGTATGATAAATCGTGGTGTTTGGTGTTGGCCAGACGAACAAAGCACTAGTTTCTGGTAAGCCTGATAACGGAGGCTGACCTCAGACATAGCCTCACGCTGATCTAGCATGTCAGTAACTTCACTGGATGTGTTGAGCACCAGGCAGAGTTAACTCTCATTCTTACTCTACCTTTATATTAGCCTTTGTAGAACGCTCAGATAAAAACGAACTTTCAGTGTACCTGTGAGAGAAGCATACAAGAAGCTCCTTGTTCCTTTTCTCCTAACAGGGCACCCCCTGGTCATTACAGTGTATTTTTTTGTTATATCGTTGTTAAATTACTATATAGATTTTTATAATTAAAGAACACTCTGGTGATGCTTCCCACAAATGGATAGTCCTTACCAGCGAACCCAGTTTATTTCTCTCTAAACGGTCAAGTAGTATAAACTACAATTTTGCGTTTTACAGATTGACTCATTCCGTATGTGGATAAACTAAGATTAAGCTAGATCAAGACTTGGTAAAACAAGTGGTCAGGCGTGACAGCACAAAATACTGCTAATTTCACCGTCTCTGACACGTAGGGTTGTAGTTGTCTGAGGTCAAATTTTTTAGTGGTTTACCAACCGCCTCCAAACTGCTTTAAAAGCAAAAATGTCCACTAGAACTTAATTTTTTCCATTAAAAAGAGAGCAACAAAGACGAAACACAAATACCGTGGAACCTGATGAATAACGGAATACATATACTTATATATAATCGTTTTATATATTGTCTTATGATGAAAGAAATGAACAGAAAAGACTTTCCTCGTAAACTCACCGATTAGATCACTCCCAAGCGCAATGTTAATTCACATGCAAAATTTATGTATCTTCAACCTTTGACCACTTACTGTAGACTGCCCACGTCCTCAGTACTGGTGTTCATTTGCCGTGTAAGGGAAACTCCTTTTGTGACTGTTAAAATGCTGCGCTAGCTTTTTGACTCCATCGATAGCCGGCCTATTCAACGTGTATCCCATACATTTCTTGAGCTGACTACTTCACTTTGAAGAGATACTCGCCTAGAAGAAAGAAGCTGGTGCTAAACGGATGGTTAAAGTTTGATTCGGATCCAGAAGTTACGCCTACCGAATGTGCTCCAAGCCTCGAGAAATCAACACCAAGCTGGATAAATAAAGAGTGGAAATAGTATTGAACTGACTCTTGTTGGCTGGTTTCTGCGGATCACTTGATCGATGTCAGGATAAACAAGTTGTTTGTTTCAGCACTTAGTTTGGTATTATTCGATTTGGTCAGCAGGGCTTCACTTAGCGATAGGGCCTTGGAGTTTATGTTACGCGATGGGATTCCGAAGGAAAAAGCCCGGATAATTTCTACGGACAGTGACTGTTGATGATAAAGCATTGTAATTTGACCTTTGACCCAACAATTCCAGACAGAGTCTGGATTGCATCCTTTGGATGTGCTCTGCAAAAGATTTGCACACAAAAACAAATGAGGCTGGTGATTCGGTTCTTACGACATTGATTGGATGACTAGAATAAACCAGGCAACCAGTGACCCTTCAGAATTGTTTGCACTATTTATTTGTATGACCTGCATGCTTCGTATCTGGAGCGCATATATTCTTCATTTCGCAGGCAGCGAATTTTCATCAGTTTTATGGTTATTTGCTCCTTTATGTTCTGACCTTAGTGTCTTACCAAAGCGCCTTGAATAGTATGAATGTTAGGCGTACACGGCAAGTAGTGTAGTCATGTATTGTCGGCAGGAGTCGTAAAGAGGAATTTTTTCTCAGCCACGCTAGTTTCACTGGAAGTATATATATATATAT
>NW_008751905.1:735849-747112 GCF_000715545.1 Opisthorchis viverrini
ATATAGTATCATGGCTGGTCGTGTTAAAGTAGTGTGCATATGGTTCAGAGATGGCTCCAGAATATTGTCAACATGTGACTGAAAGTTCCAACCGCACAGAGTGTTTCATTTGAATGGTATTGAGCGAAAGGCTTGTTTGTAACCTAGACACTTGGCCCAACTGAGACGTAAGCAGTACCAGAGTGGCCAAGTTATCGGAGCCATCATCGTCATCACAGCGTGTTTCATAAGAAAACAATCGTATTCACGATCACATTGTAATTCGTTGTTACTAGGGTGATCCTCGTCCACAGTTTCGGAGAGCTAATGTACGCAAAAGCGAATTCCAGGAAAGTGATGTCCATCTGACAGGATTTACGTTCTCTTGAATACTGGCTACTAAGTAAGAAGCAGACCTTCTAGGTGTGCGCGTAGTTATTTTGTCTCCGGCTATATTGTTCTTTAGTTCGTCGAGTTGTTATCACATTTCGCTAGTTTATCTGTTTTCACGAATGATACACATTATTGCTTCTGTTTGCCCAAAAATATCACTTGATTCAATGGTTCAGATTTTTCATTGCCAACTTCGATCTGAATTTCAGTGTTCCTATGAGTCGACTCTTGAGCTATCAAGAACTGAACGCCGAACTCAAACAAGGCGTTGCGTTCCAGCTGCTGGTAGATTTTCGAAACATTCTCTTCTGTAACTGCTTATTCGTTCGTTCATTTCCAGGATAACGAGATAAATTTGAAGTTGCTCACAAACTTCTTAAGCCCAGAGTCAGCAGTCCAAGAGGTAAAATGTTTGTATTCCTAATCAATACTTTGCTTCCATAGAAGGATGAAATCTGGGACTGGGATAGACTAATTGCTGATGTTGCTGCAGTTTCAGACAACGTTTAGGCTGTTTCGAAAACAAAACGCGTTTGTTGATGGTTTACCGCTTCCACATTATTCTTGACAATAAACTGGATGGATTCCCACTTTCGCTCTTCTTTTCTTTATCAACGGAACTACGATGCTGTTCACTCTTAAAGATGATAATATTTTTCCCACATTTTATTTGACTTGCAGGGAAAGCTACTGCTGCGAAACCAAGGAAATAAGCCCGTGACAAATGTTACATTTAAGGCAGCATGACTCGGTCGTTCAGATTCAGTGAAGAACATTTAAGTTCTGTTCCTTGCACTCTTCCCAAATCATACTAGTAAGCTGTAACGTGTGAACATCCTTCTTTGGGGGTCATGGTTTGAAGAGGAAAATCCTTGCGCCAGAGAAAATAATTTCATTTCCATCAAGATATATTGAGTTTAGGGATGAATGGAATGTCCATAAATTAATGAATAAAGTAGACCATGTTCAAGCGGATTTTCCAATAACCAATGTTTTATTCACAGGATTTGACTCCCGAAGCCTCATCAGGGCTTCCGGTGCTCAGGTTAGTCTTGGAAGCAACGCTACGGTACTTCTGAAGACAGAGCTTAGCATCATTTCTCTGTGAAACTTGCCGGTTTTGGAACATCCTTGTTCACTGATACCATCAGCATATGTGGTCCTGTAGGCAAAAATTCAAGAGATTCCCAAAATTGGTACGGTTGGTAAGTGATCGCTTAGTTTTGATTGGTTAGTTGCTGCCACAAGCCTCAATTTTAGGATTGCTCATGTAACAGGTGGTGAGTTATCAAGTAATTGCATGTAAGTAGTTGAGTGATTGTCAAGAGAGGTCATGCCAGGTATGGTACAACTAGATAAATAACCACTGATAAAGAAAAGACCGGTTGATAGTCCCAGAGACTTAGGTAAGCTGTTGAGGGAAACGTATTTTTACGGCAAATATTGTAGGCACAGAGTTTGTTCATGTATTCCATCAGAACAGAGTCATGGTTGATGCTTCTCAATGTGTCTTACTTGTAGTGTACTAAGTCATAGAACTCGTCACACGTGGCTTTGCTTCAAAACGTACTCAAAACAGAAGTGGGATAAGAGCACTTAATTCAGACTCCAGCTAGTTTTCCTGCTTACATATTTTCGTCGGATCGTTTTGGGTATCTGACCAGGTGTGAATAGCCAGGGAATTGTGACGACGTTTCACGATCCGCACGGAGAGATTTTACAGACCCTGGAAACTACGTTTGACTTGAGATACATTTTCATGATGTTGTTCTTGAAAGAATGCACCCTTAGAACTAATTCTTGGGACTCCACTTGATCCTACCCAGAAATAGATAGTTTTATTTTTTATTTTTTTCACCACTAAAAAACAAAACCCACCAAGACGGGATTTTACCATTGGCGTTGCAAATAATTTTTTTCTAGCGAAATAATGCTAAGGTGAAAACTGCGCAATTAAGAGTCTGTGATGGATTTTGGTCTTTGATTGCTGTTGATTCCTTCTGTGTTGATTACGTTTGCTGTTGCAATAGTTCACATATCTTCCATATGTTTGGTCTTGCCATTTGCGGAAGTCGCTCACTTTAAGACGCTAGAAACAAGAGAGCATTTGTTCCGTTTTCAAGGGGATAGTTTTGAGTGCTGATAAAATTGCGATCCATAGGTCTTGGTCCACTAGCCCGTGAGTTGCGCGAGCCTAACATGTTGACACAGCTCATCTCAGACTGTCCCTAAGTTTTCGTTTGATGTTCACAATCTAACACCACCCTACCAAAAGTGATTTCTGTGCAAATTAATGTCGTTTACATTTTTTACATCCACTATTTCATTTTCACTTGGCTGATTTTCTCGTGCCAAACTTCAAAAACCAGTAAGTACATTTACTTTGTCTGTGGATAGCAACCACATAATTGGATAAGATACTGGTCAGACGAATAAGTGAGGGAATTAAACAGGATGTTAGTTTCAGAATCACTTTATAAAACAGCCATTTCAGACAACTCACACAACCCAAAAATTGGTATTATCAATTTCCTAACACACAAGGAAGCCATAAAATCGTGGTTCAGATAGTCGCTCCTGAAATGTTCATGTAAGATTAATCCTAGTCCATCTAATCTGTGCAAAAGGATTTTGAGGAAAGCCAGTTGCATTCAGGTTAACCATCCACTGAGCTATAATTCTCTCTAACCGCTGTGACAATAAGATACCCCATTGACAAAGCAACTTAGATGTTTGGACCGTTTTCGCATCAAGTGAAAACCACTATACTGAAATTGATTCAGTGGTGTGTTGAAGTTACCAAATTCTGTAATTTTGCATGAGGCCTCGAGACCCCCATTACTTCAGGCACAATTGATTTTCGATTTCCAACTTTCCAAAATAAAATGTGGGCTCGTTCTTCTGTTGGATTCATGGCTTGCTTTCGGTCAGAATTTGCAACGTATTTAAAAAAACAGTTGGTTCTTACAACCCTTAAGAACATGACTGTACTATCAGTTTTTAAGCTTCATTCAGAATATATGATGCGTACAGCTTTTCGGGTGATTTGGTACCTCTCTGAAGAAATGCCGGGCATTCGGGTGCTTGGCTGTTTACTCCTTCAAAACAATCTGATTTGAGCAACAAGCTATCCGCGCCTTTTTACATTATGAATCATATCACTATATGTATTGTATATTGTGCACATATTATGCAAATGTATGTATAGGGCACTTTTATGTATATTTGTAAACGTTTTGTGTCGGTGAAAACGTCGTTATTAAAACCGATTGTGGATTGGAGAAAGGCAAAGCAAACAAGAATGTTCAAGTATTTTTTGTAATTCCACTGATTACAGCCCATGTTTGCAATAAACGTCCTAACGATGAAACACGTCTCGCAGCAGATAAGAAAGACAATATTTTCGTCGAGATTCTGACTAGATAAAGAGACCCCAACCGCGGGTGGGCGGTGAAAATTGTGGGTACCGTACAACAGGCGCATTGGTTATTTCTGAATGACCCGCAAGCCTGAGAGAGGTCAGAAGCACATCTGTGATGAACAGAACTGATACTCTATTCATTGCTCTATTCATTATTCTCGTGTTTTAATATTCTACCGATATACGTATGAAACTTAATTCTCACATTTTGGCGTCGCGATTGGAACAATTCATCATGCTTGCAGAAATGGAACCATTAGATGTTAATTCAACTGCACGTGACCTAGAGGATTATTTGGAACGCTTCGACATATGGTGCCTCACAAAATCCGATTTGGAACGTTCGACATATGGTGCCTCACAAAATCCGATATGGATGATAAGAAACTCACGGCATATTTCCTACATTTCGTTGGCAAGGAAGGGTACACGTTGATCAAAAATTTAGTATATCCTGAATCTCCAATCGAAATTTCCTACACTGCATTGAAGAGGAAAGTTATTCAACACTTCAAACCAATTAACTTCGTAGCAGCCGAAAGAGCTAGGTTCAATATGTTGACCCGATCTCATTCTCAGTCGGTTCGTGATTTCGTATTGCAGCTGCAGACACAGGCAGCCAAATGTGACTACGGTGGCCAATTGAAGACAAGCTGCGTGATAGACTCATTGCTGGCATTCAACTGCCCGAATTACAGCAGAAGTTGCTGCTCTGTCCAGATCAGAAAGTTCAAACTATTCGGAAACTATGTGAGCAGTACGAAGATGTGAAGCATGTAACGAAGACTGAGGAAGCAGTCTTGTTAAATTATTCTAAAAGAAATTATTCAAGGATGCGGATAAACAACAAATTCAAAACTCGAACAGATTCTCGTGCCCCAAATCCATCAACAGGTCACTTCACAGATCCTAACCCTAATCCGATGGCTCAAAAATTTGGGAAATGTGAGTCTTGTGGACGAAACCATTCCAGATATTCATGCTCCCACAGACGAGCGAACTGTTTTATCTGCGGTAAAACAGGACACATTCAAATTGTCTGTAAGTCCAAGAAAGTCAGTCACTTAACTTCTGACCCAAATACTGACGTGAAGGCATTATCTGAAGATATTTCTACTCTTTCTCTATCTGTTTTGTCCCAAAATTCGTCACATGTTTTTAAAACGTTGATATCCGCTTCTGGTCAAAAGCATGACTTTATTGTTGATACTGGTAGTGTTGAGTCCATCATTCCACAATCAGCTCTAACTGCATTCTACCCCAGTGCCGTGATAGTGCCTACAGATGTTAACATTCGCGGTATCACCGGACATTCTGTACCTTTAGTTGGTCGTTGCACGATCCCTGTGAGGTTACCCCAAGGTACCTCTATCGATTGTAATTTCTTGGTTTCAACGTCGGGACCATCGATTGTCGGACTCAAAGTTCTGCGCTCACTGCAAACCAGTATCACCTCACCGACTTCTGTGAATGAGAACGAAATCAAACAACCGATTCCTAAATGTCCTAAGCCTACAGGTGGCATGCAAATGCCCAGGAGACGAATTGTTCCATTTGGCTTACACGAGCCTGTTCGTCAAGTGTTTCAACGAGATCATGCCGACTACTGTGGTCCTTTTCTGGGCAAACACTATGCTTTAGTCGTTATTGACACATATTCACGTTGGCCTGAAGTTTTTCTGACCGACTCTCCAAGTGCCGAATTCACTCAGCAAGCATTGAGGAAAGTCTTCAGCCATGAAGTTGTACCAACTGTTTTGGTCACTGACAACGGCATACACATCACTGCAAAATTCCTCGAGCAATGGCTGAAGGGTATGGGATGTCGCCATCTGTTTACTGCTCCGCGACATCCCCAGTCGAATGGACTTGCTGAGAATTTTGTCCGAACACTAAAGTCTGCCATTATTTCACTCTCTCCCACTAGTTTTGTGGAATTGGACCGTGGGATCGATAATTTTCTAATGCAATACAGAAACGCTGTTCATTCTGTCACTGGGAAGAGTCCCGCGCTTCTGTTTAAATCTCGTTCGTTGCGTACAGTCTTGACTGTGCCAAAACGGCTGATGTTACATTTTTCAAGGGTAATGAATAGGAATAGTACTTTCATCAAATGGCAAACGGATGGTCACGATTCTTGATTTGGATGATCTCGCATTGACCAGGTTGAGTTCAATACAAGAGGTCAGCCTGTTAACGGCACTCTTGCTGTTTCAAAAACTAATGAATCCTTTGTAGATGATCTTATGGTATCCGAACAAAACGTTGTATCTAAGGAACGCACTAACTGTGAAGAGTCTGAAGTTTCCATTCCGTGAAGATCCGAAAGATTGCGGTCAAGACCACCACTGGACTATAAACACCCACACGCTCATTCAAGGTGTGGCGGATGTGATGAACATGACTGATGCTCTATTCATTGCTCTATTCATTATTCTCTTGTTTTACTATTCTATATGCTGTACATATTCGCCGATTCGAATACATACGTGCTGCTTGTTACGCTTCGCTGAATTCTGGATTTCTAGTTCGTCTATATACGTACGTATGAAACTTAATTCTCACAACATCCTTTTCGCTTGTGCAACATGTAACAACAAAACTTCTCCAAACAGCTTGGGTGAAATCGGATGGAAAAATTTACGCGTGTTTTTTATTGGCTTGATGACTTACAGTTGGTGCATATTGCGTTTAAATATTGTGTTGCAGCATTCTTCGAATAGGATTAATTACAAGATGGGTGAAGACCATCTGATAGCTGACTAGCGTTTTTATTTTGTTGCACTAAGTAAGAAAGCCTTGCCCTCGAATTTTCATCTATTTTATACGCATAAAGGATATGTCATTTGATGTTTGCTGTGAGGTTCGCGGGACACGTATTGTTTATACTCAAAGTACGCGTTTGAACGATCGTCTTCCTGTGCTGGCGTAATTATTCTGGAGAGTCCACACAAAAGGAGGGAGAAGCGTTGGACTCAAGTTTCGCTCTAATTAGACCTAAGCAGCAGTGCATATCCAATGGTAGTGTCGATGTTGGAACGCCGGATACCACTACTCCACCAGCGCACGTTGGTCGCATCTGAAGTTTCCCGTCTGGAGGGGCAAACGCGTCCACGCTTGAGCAATGTGATTGGTGTACCCGACTCAACACCGAACGACGACTCAGTAACTGTTCTGATTGTGAAGATCGATTGATCCGCCTGTCAGGTCTCCCCAGTTAGGTGGCGCCGCGGACGTTTGAAACCCGCTAGACAACTTTTTTTACATCTGTTTTGGGTTTGCGGGAAATGTATTGTTCATACTACTCATGCTTGCTGTACGCTTCGCTGAATTCTGGATTTCTAGTTCGTCTATATACGTACGTATGAAACTTAATTCTCACAACATCCTTTTCGCTTGTGCAACATGTAACAACAAAACTTCTCCAAACAGCTTGGGTGAAATCGGATGGAAAAATTTACGCGTGTTTTTTATTGGCTTGATGACTTACAGTTGGTGCATATTGCGTTTAAATATTGTGTTGCAGCATTCTTCGAATAGGATTAATTACAAGATGGGGAAGACCATCTGATAGCTGACTAGCGTTTTTATTTTGTTGCACTAAGTAAGAAAGCCTTGCCCTCGAATTTTCATCTATTTTATACGCATAAAGGATATGTCATTTGATGTTTGCTGTGAGGTTCGCGGGACACGTATTGTTTATACTCAAAGTACGCGTTTGAACGATCGTCTTCCTGTGCTGGCGTAATTATTCTGGAGAGTCCACACAAAGGGAGGGAGAAGCGTTGGACTCAAGTTTCGCTCTAATTAGACCTAAGCAGCAGTGCATATCCAATGGTAGTGTCGATGTTGGAACGCCGGATACCACTACTCCACCAGCGCACGTTGGTCGCATCTGAAGTTTCCCGTCTGGAGGGGCAAACGCGTCCACGCTTGAGCAATGTGATTGGTGTACCCGACTCAACACCGAACGACGACTCAGTAACTGTTCTGATTGTGAAGATCGATTGATCCGCCTGTCAGGTCTCCCCAGTTAGGTGGCGCCGCGGACGTTTGAAACCCGCTAGACAACTTTTTTTACATCTGTTTTGGGTTTGCGGGAAATGTATTGTTCATACTGCTCATGCTGTTTATTATATATATATATATATAAGGTGTATGCGTATACATTGTACATTACACTGTGTATCGCTTGTAATGCATCCCATGAGGCTTTCGTTCTCACATGTACATGCTTGCGAAAAAAGTAGTCTGTCAGTGAAAAACTAATAAGTTACCTGGATACCAAGTCTATCGGATTGAGATGACGACAAACTTTTAACGAGTTACAACGAGCTCTGAGCATCACCCACGTCACCGAACACATTGTTCTGTTAACCTTAGCACTTTGAAAATACATGAATCGTGTTTACAGAATGACAACGCAAGCTCAAGATAAATGGCGCATATTTATCAAAGTAATCATCACAGCATCATCGACAGACAATGAATCAGCAGGTATGGTATTTTCGACGTTTAGGAAGATAAGTGACAAGTTCATTCAATTACCCACTTATAAGCAAAAACTGTTCTCTCCGTCCGAAGTCAGCACATGCGTAGTGTTAGCTTCTCACTACGAATGGCAGGCTACAATTCCACAGCGATCCTTCTGATAATGGCCGTTTTCTCTTACGCCAGGTTAATTTAGAAACAAACACTTCGGTGGTGTTTTTTGATGACGTACCTTCTTGATGGAACAGCATCATGTTCCAAGTTTGTTCACACCAAGTTAACTTGGGACATCGTCACTGTGGGGTTGGGTGATTGAGTTGACACTCAACCCTGCGTCGACGACCTCGCCTCAATTGGTGATGAAACGTTTGCAATTCGACTGCCAACCTCGACGAACAGACCAACAACCAAGCGGCGCGCTCGAGCTACCTATATTCAACAACATTGCCAATCTCATCTGACTTTTTGTAAATGTGGTTGGGAATATCCAAAAATTTCAAATTGGAATTCTCCGGAACGCTCATTTTGGGTAAACACCCATGTTAGAACACCTTGCCTGTTCCGAGCAACAGATTTTTCAATGAGTCCGTTCACTGTAAGTCCAGTGAAATGGAAAGCCAACGGACAAATTAATTAGCTATAGATTCTGAGAAGAAGCAGATTGTGGACGTTGTCTGCAAATAATCCGAACGCGAATACAACGACAACAACAAGAGCGCGTGGGAGGTCTAAAACATTTGGTCTCTCGGCTTTAACAAATTTATCAACCCTTTTGAGAATTTCTTTTTTGGATTTATTTGGTAATCTCAAGTGATTCTTGAGGCATTAAGACTTCCTACAACCAATAATTAGGTTCTATTATTGAAAGAAGTACACAAATCGATCGGCCCGCTGATTCTCGTTTATCTATCTTGGCACAGAAAAGTTCATTGCTTCAAGTATTGCCGAACTTTGTCGCCGTTTGTACTGGGATTGTCCTGGGGGGAAAGAAGGTTATACTAATAAGAAAAGAAGAAATTAGTAGGTGGTTTAGGTACATAGCCCCAATAATTTTCCTTTCTCTGTTTGGTTTTGAAAGTTGAGGAAAGCAATTTTATAGTTGTTTCTTCTCACTTTGGCGTTTTAACCACAGCGCTTTAAAAATAACGACGTACTGAGCTTGAGCAATGTGTTTCCAGGCCTTGAGCCTTGTCTTGTGTAAGAACTTTTAAGAAATCTTTCCCTTATGAACGACTTACAATTTGTCTGCAGAATACAGTAAATTATTCAGGATATCGTAAAACACATTGGTTTCATGCGTACTAGGTCCGGAGAAGCCACTGGGTCCAGTTTTCGAAGACGTCCTCCAGGAAGAGCGCATCACAAGTGAATCCCGAATACCACAGCGTCACATGTGCCCGATGTTGTAGCTTGGGGTCATCTGACCCATCCGCGCTTGCCTTGCCTTTTTATACACCGTCTGTTTCATAAAATGTCTTATACATGACGATGGCGGAGAACAATGCCAAGAAGTTTTTAGTCTCAAAGGAGTCCAGGTATCATCTTGTGGGTAGGGAGAGAAAATGGAAGATAAGCAGCAACCTTTAAACCAATTTTGGAAAGGACTCCTTAATTTTCTGTTAAAAACCAACATTCGGCACTACGCGCTGTCAGAGCATGCTTTAAATGACTGAAAATTAGGAGGGTTAACAACGATTTCCCATTGTCTAGGCAGCGCCACGTTGAAAATATCAAGAAACAGGGAGGTTAAATATAACAAACACACTAACTATGGTAAGTTCTGGAATCAATAGTAGCCTATTAGCTCATAGGACGTTAGTGGTTGTGCAGTCCTAATTGGGAATAGGTAGCAAACTGAACCTAGAAATCTCACTATTCAGATGGGGGAATTATGATAGCTTTGTAGAGAGGGAGGCATGCAAAACCGTCAGGACAGGTCGTAAGACCACTGCATGAGCAACATTCAACAGATCAAAACGAAATTAGAGATGTTCGCGGACGCCAACGACATGAAGCTAAGCTGAAGATTAGACAAGAGTCAAGTTGGAAGATGGTTATACGTACAAAAGTGGGAAGAAATTTGTCATGCACCACGAGAAGAAACAACAATCAGGAAGAATAACGTGATGTGCAACCTATAGGGTCAGCGACGATAGCACACAGGTTCTACACAACCAGGAGTGTGCCAGCCGAAGTATTCGGTGCACTAGGTGGCCCAGGAAAATTTGTTCAGATTGACTACCAGTTGACTATAGTGAGGAATTTTGTTGGAAAAACAAAATGGTAACTTCTGAAGTGGTGCCACACCAATAATAATGTTGCCTAAACTGCAATATTTAGGAGCTCAAGATGGCTCGACTAAGTGGTGGTTAGTGCATGCCATTGATTTTTTTCCAGCCGAATGCGAGTTGACCACAAAATTTGTAACCAGTTAAGTGTTCAGGCTATTGGTCTTGGGTTTCAAACTCCCCAGAGCTTGGTGAGACGCTCACTGTTGATAACTTTCAATAAAATTGGGACAGCTGTACAGTCTTCTCGGCTTTTCATCATAGACTGGCTTCTTTAAGTGTATCACATCAGTTTTCATTCCCAACGAAGTGTAGATACTCTGTTTATACTTACTAAACTTTCCTTGTGCCACCTACTATCCTCCAATTAATGGGAGTGCTTATCACAGAGATCCAAAACAGCTCTCGACCTTTCAGTCACCTCACAATATTTCAAACAGTACTGGTTAAGGGTAAAGCTCTGACTTTCATCTACAAATGAGAAGTGCCTACTTTAAATTCTTTCTAAAGTACGCGCTACGACTCATTTGGGTGACTCGGCAGTGATCTACTACCTGCGAGCGTGTCCTCGAAGTCTGTTTGGCCCATGTCCCAAAACCAGTAAACTACCGCAAATTTTGTGAAGGGAGCTAGGCCAACGCATGATTACTGTTACATGAAGCTTCAAACACTAAGCCTAATAAAGCGAGCG
>NW_008751905.1:747424-755831 GCF_000715545.1 Opisthorchis viverrini
TAAAGCGCACCGCTACCAGCCTGCTGAACTCAATGTATTAGAGGACTTTTTATTCATCCCAAGGAATTGGGTTGGAAGGTGGGCTATTCATGCTCGCGATGGTCTTTCGTAACCACTCGGTCGTCCACAGTTAAAACCCATCACCTCAGCGGAATTTATTTTTTTATCAAAAGCAACAGCACTTTAATTTCTTTATTCCCCCATATTTTGTCGTCATTGAATTAGGTCACATTACTTTTCGACTCGGACTACTGTGCGAGGTACTTACGAATAGCTACGTGTGGTCGTTCGCATTTGAAGAACTTTGTTGCGTGTGCCCGCAGATTTGCATCGTCAACCCTGATGAACTACTGCCAGAACCTCATGCAGTATACTGCGCTTCCAATTCGTTGTGTTATCACATCTCCCAAATCTAACATAAGTCCTCTTACATTTAGAGATATCTAGGAAACGAATGATTCATCTTTTCAAACTGTCGAATTTTTTAATTTTTCACAGTTCGAAACTGCTTTAGATCACGGTGGCCAAATCAGCCCCGGTCTCTTTGCTTCCCTAATTTGAGAAACTAAGAAACTTAAAAAACTGGTCTGGTGCTGTCAAAGAGGGCTATTTAACGGACGCAAGGAAGCAGTTACACAAATAACCCTCTAGCAGCCGATGTAAGCCTGGCAGCATAATTGGTTTTATTCACAATATTTTGGATAGTTTCTGGTCCCCTGTTTCTGCACCTTCAGGGACTCTTAATGCATAGCTTACTTCGGCATCTACCCTCCCAAACTTTCTGACCTTGAAAATTTGGAAGCCATTACCTACTGGTTCCTCAAGAGTTTTACAATCTCTTGAACTAGATATAATTCGAGTCTGATTACTGTGGAAATGTATAGAGTGTGTTAATCCCCACCGATTTTGCAAGCAATAATTCACGATAATGTTCACGCTGGACTAAAATATCTTGCTTCTGGAAGTTCAAATTGAAATTCACTTCGCCCGCATTATATCGGTGCTCAGTATTTGCACAATGGAGTGAAATTTTCCAAGGCTATCACGTCCCGTAATGAACTAAAGCAGTCGAAAATTGAGTTCAGAGTACCAGTTTAAACTCTTTATCCCCATCAAGACATCCCGGGGGTATCACGATGCTGAGAAAGTACTCCACCAGACTTTCCCGCCAGAGGTATGATTAATTCAGGGGGAAATAAAATTTTGCATGCTGGAACATGCGAACAAAGTGCAACATTTTGGCGTGTGGTATGTTGGTATAGTGTGGGATGTTTTTGTCGTTACCACAAGACGGTAACAAGTGAGTGAAATTCAATTCTTATGCTTTCAGAGGCGGATCGATGTGAGGTAGGTGGTGCATTGAGGACTGATTGGCACTAAAAATGTGTCAGATTGCTCCGCTCATGCGCGATCTAGGTGTCACCTGTTGCGCCTGTTATAAACGCATCGTAACTGCACCACGGAGCTGCAGCATTCTTCCCGATATGCGCCGAAGTGCAGAAGCCATTTCTAGAAAAATAGAATAAGTTTACATTCAAGTCAAACCTCGCAGAAGGCAACAGCTTAAGAAAAATCTCTCAGTGCTAACCAATAACTCATTGAGTTCTGTAGTGGCCTGGCTACCTTATAAGTTAGTTTACCAGGAGTATGTGGCAAAGGAATAAAAATAATTACGCTAGGTTGGGTATACCAAAATAACCGAAGTCAGATGGAACAGACTCACTAACAATTGTTCTCTTTAAAATAGTTCGTCGTTGGCCCAGGTCAGCGAATAAACAATAATCCAATTATGTTGGTCCAGAGGTCTTCTTCTGAACAGTTCCCACATGTAGTAGATTCCGAAGATGTCTGAAATGTCTTGGTACCAGAGTTAGTACATGAGACCCGCGAATGACAGCTGCAAGAGCGAGCGAAATCAGAAGAGAGAGTCGAAGTACGTGACCACGCTTGTACTATGTGAAATTGTACAAGTGCGCGTTTTTTTGTAGTTTTTCGTATTCAGACAAAAAACGATGATGCAATTGATGAAGTACGTAGTGCTATAATGGAAGTAAAATAAAGGTACAAAACTCCACAGTTCTAACGCCTTGTCTCCAACATCAATCGAGCTACCATATATGTTCATTTTTGATCATAATAAAATTTGACTGGAGGTCCCCGCCCAGGATGTTTGTGTTTGTCGTGTTAAAAGTATATAGCCAGTTAATAGGCCAATTCTCCGGCATTTGTTCAACCCGGTGTTATTGTAGGCCCTCAAATTTCGATCTGCAGCACGGTTTCATGTCAACTCGCGTGAAAAGCTAATAAACCAGTAGAATAGTTTATCAAACTCCCACGAATGGCAAACCAGTCCGCTGTCACTTTGTCTCGCGGCTTTTTAGGGGGAAGGTTCTTGGGGGTTGATCCACTCAGTTGACATATTTGCCCTTTGTGAGTGCAAGTTTCATATTCTTGAATATTCTGTATACCAGGAGAATTTACAAGTTCAATTCATATTAACGATTTGGTTGAAATTTTGCCTATTGACGGCAGGGTAAATGTTCGATAGTCACTTGTCACACCGGTTTCGTCGGTTCAACACCGTGCCCCAAACCATTTGGTAAATTAAGCAAATAGTACGGGTATGCACTTGTTTGTCCAGAGTGATCACGTCGCTCAATCACGTTTGCATTTGTTGTTTGAAGCGAATGCTTATTTTGGCGCACTGAGCACTTGGTTCCTCCATATGTTTGGCTGGATTTGCGGGCTTTGCTAATGTTGTAAATACCTTGGGGTTGATACGGCCATCACTGATACCAAGCGCGGCGTTTTCAAGTTTCTTTAAACAAGCTTGACCAGTTGTACAGGTAACTATTTTTAGTACCACATGTTGGGCGGCCTGTGACCTAACAGGCGGGGCTGTGCAGGTAGGTTCACCTCCCACATGCCTTAATATTAGCCCGTTCCAATGTAACAAAGGCTATAACGACTCCTAGTCCGTGTACTTTATGCTCTCAAAATTTAGCCAGCAGCCTATTCCCCTCAGGGCATTAGAGAACTTCAAAATATGGGCCGATTTACTGCATATCTAGTCGGTCTTTCTGATTTACGGATTCAATTTTCGTTTTGCAACTGTGAGGCAGATTCCATGTTATCGAGTCGTTTGTCCAGAAGGTACCACAGCAATGTTGTTTGCCTTCATGTTTGATGAACACATTCATTGTCGTAATCCTGAAGGAATTTTTCACACACAACGCACCTGAACTACCACAATCGATGGAGTATTTAGTGATCATTCTGCGAAAAATAGCGGTAGGAAATCCACTTATTGAATCTCACAGAGAAAACGCACTTCTACTACTCGAGCCTTCCTACAAGACGCAGCCCCGATTGCCGTGTCATCTCTATTGGTAGACGTGGCTAAT
The DNA here is from genome assembly GCF_000715545.1 of Opisthorchis viverrini. Taxonomy (NCBI): domain Eukaryota; kingdom Metazoa; phylum Platyhelminthes; class Trematoda; order Opisthorchiida; family Opisthorchiidae; genus Opisthorchis; species Opisthorchis viverrini. The sequence goes on from NW_008751905.1 coordinate 750,829, forward strand.
AAACCCACGGGGGTCATAAAACAGGAATTATGCGTGGCGGAACTGCAACAAAGGGTAAGTTATTGGAAGATGCCCCCTGCTTCAACGTCTCAGTTTTACCAGTTGCGTTTTATCTGGACAAGTGCAGATGTGCTTCAGAAGATATTGCGCATTACAGAGTGGCGTTTCTATACGCTACGACCGTTTATCTCTAACTGTCACTTCGGTAAGAATGAGAATCGTTGTAGTGGGCAATAACGTTGGACAAAGCGTGGTCATTGGTTTTGTGATACGGGAAGTCATATTCAACTCCGGCGGGTGTAACTTATCCAAACCCCGAAAATTTTAGGACGCTTTTCATCACCTGATAATAACCGGATAATTCGAGGGTAACCATATTGTTTTCGTCTGTTTGCGTCTGTACTGTTGCTGAAGTCAGTTCGTCCTCCGAAGACCTTCTTGCATCCTGTGAAATATGCCAACACCGATATCAGTGGGCAACAGAAGCTTTTATGACTATGACATCGGATGCTTGCGTGCCACATGCAACAGTAGGGAGCAGCGGAATCAAAAACCTGATAATAGTATCATCAATAATATATTTATATCCTAATTCCAATGAGGCCCAGCAATTTAAACCTCAATCACGACGTCCGTCGCGGAGTTGTCCATATACCGAAGTATATCAGTGCAGTGACGGTACGGCGCTGTGATACCCAGTTTGACAGCACACCCGCAATTGTTCACTGCCCACTTTGACCGCGCCCTCTCGCCCACGCGTTCACCTACCGGTAATCACAATCAGTCTTCGTTTGTCACCAGCCACCACCGGGAGGCGTTCATCGCAACCTGCCCACCTTCTGTCGGATGCAAAGATCTCTGCGACTTTTATTCGTACTCCTCACCAAGTCAGTCAGCTTTCGTACACTTTGCGTGAACTTGATCTCCAAATTAACTTTTACACTCGACCATGCTTCTGCAGCAACACTAGAGAGTCGCCCAAATTTCACTGCACACTGCAATTCTGATTTTCCTACTACCATTTGTCCGTACTGCATATCACCCCACCTCACCATCCCTATTTACACTTTCCTTGGCCGTACGCCCAACAACCCAAGGCCATGAAACCCTGGTGACGGTTTTGGGCTTTAGTTCAAGTTGGTCGACCATGTCGTGGAAGTTCTGCTGCCTCTCCAGATCCATTATTCTGGCTCAGCACTTCTTGCAGTTTGAAGCTATTTTTGTTTTTGTGTCACGTTCTAGACAGGAAACGTTTGCTATGCCCTCACTCGTATTGTTTTTGCCCGCCACTTTTGAACCCTAACGATCAGATCTTGTGTCATCTGATATGTTCTCCACAGGGGATAAAGAGCCCTTGCAGTTTTGGATACCTACACACACTATCTCAGGTGTGGTGAAGTCTACTTCGCTAATGCCCACTGTTTACATCACCGTCCCTTTTCCAGGAAGTTCTCATTAATCACAACCCCCATCAGTTGTGATCTTATTCTGACTGTAATAATATGATCATGCATGACGGTATGCCACCCACTAGTTGAGAATAAATATTATTAATATTATTATGATCGCAAGCTTGCAATTAGAACATGGCGGGTAAAACACAACGGACTGTGAGACAAATCAAGGAGACATGGACATCAAGTGGACATGTCCTGTGATTTGAAAGCATCTTTGAAGTAGGCAGAAACAGCAGCGTTTATCCGACGAAGTGATTTGCGTGGGGAAACTGCAAATATCAAACAGGTTCTGCTTCGTAGGAGAGCAAGTGCATATGAATTTTAGCCATGCAAATATTTAGTATGTAATGGGACAGCGTGAACGTAACCAAGTAAAGTGGAAAAACTGCTGGAAGAAAAGGTTAAATATATAAATAGACATCAAGAGTTTGAAATACAGGGTCCGGTCCATCTAAGAAGGAATGAGAGATGGCATCATTGGTAGCTGGCTCAAAAGCAGTTAATTTCTACTTGCTAGTAAATTGAGAGTAAAAAATGGCTTATAAGTTAACAGACAGCGTGGAAAGCAACGACTGAACTGCTTACAACATCAGACTTGTTGAAACACTGCCGTGATGTCAACGAGATGCTCAAGATCCTTTGTAACTTAATATCGTATTTCAGCATACTCAATCCCTGCTTAACCGGTAGTCTTCAGAGTATAAATCTATCCCTATCCCGTATCATTCAATCGCTTGTTGTCACCACCCTAAACAACCGGTTTTTCCCCTCTGGTAATGCATATTTTCCTGAATGATTTCTCCCCAAGCTCACCAGTAACTGCAGGTCTTACCCCATTCTAACATCTTCATAAGCTTCGAACTTTGGCAATACCTGTTCTGGATCCCCCGTTTGGCTTTCATCCACTCCACTTGGCCTGTGGTCTGCTTCCACAGAGATCTCTATTTGGGGCAAGGTTACCCCGATCTTACATTGGCTTCGTGCTACCTCCGAAAAAATCCCCCTGCTCAAAGAACTGCACATCCCAGCCCAATCATCTTAGATATAGCGTCTGTTACTGGCGTTTCAAAAACCGAAGGCCAATGATGGCACGGGACTGCCATACCCAGTTTGATAGCCACGTGCAAAAGTCCTCTTCTCTTGACCATACCCATTTGCTCACTGGTTCGATGAACTATAAATACGTACAAACCGTTCAAATGACCCCATCCGTCTGAGGAATGCGTTCATTCAAATCTGCAGAACCTATTGTTCGTACTTGACAATTTCGGTGAACTTCCAATCTGTGCAGTTTGCGGTCCGGCGATTGTGGTCAATACATCATTTTTCTAAGAAACTTTTTCACCCTAATCTACTATAAAAGCGATCCCAGTGAGTCTCTTCACTTTCATTGAACACTGGTTGTCAGATTCCTGCTACAATTCATCCGCTATTTCCTCCACTTCATCATCACTTACGACTTCCGTGACAATGGCCATTGTCCAGGTCCACGAGGCCTCAGCGATGGCCTTAGGTTTTAGTTCACATTGATTGGTTGGATTACGTCAACTCTGTTGCTCCACCAGGTCCGTTGTTCTGGTTCCTCATTTTCCGAAATTTGCAGTTATCTAGTCATGTTTCGGGGACGGTGCCTTCTTTTGCCCCCTCGCTTCGTTTTGCCTGCCATCTTCAAATTCTAAAATCCACATCGGATGATGCCCACACTTAAGGACTGTGTCCGTTTTCCGTGCAACCTCTTGTGCCCACAAGACTCGCCAGTCGTGATTTTATTCTTCATTATGATCATGCTTGACGGTGTGCCGTCCTCTAATTGGGAATAGACTTCATTATTATTATACGTTGACTTCTTGCTCTCTTGTTCTTTTTGATCCATTGGGCCAGTTCCCCCGCTCCGGCCGAAACCATCTTTTCAAGCGTAAAATCCTCACCGGAGAAAAGCCTTCCTTTCCCATTAATAATAACCTTAGGAAGCTTGCTACATCCTGAACATTTCTCACTCTTGATCACATAAGCTCAATTTGCAGCCCTGATGGCAAAAATGTATAGTGTTCCCCAATCAACCCTTCACAGTGTTTTCAAGAATACCAAACATTTCAAATGGCCATTGCACTGACCTTCGGTGGTCACATTGGTATTTACTTTTGTGGTATAGGATATATGGCGATTTGAGCCTACCTTTTCGAATTTTATTCGGTCGTTATTTTGACGTTAGGGCCACGGATTATGTGGTATTATTCTGCGTGGTCTACATGGCAAATGACAAATCAACAGTCGAAAGTTCATAGGTTCGGTCAAAACGCATATCTAATGGTTTCCAACGCAATTCCTCGTCAATTGACAGATCTTCCAGAATCTTTAAAATTGCATAAGAGTTACGGTAATAATTCGCGATTTTACATTTTGAATGCCTCTCAAGGAGGGGAAAATACCTTTCTGTGCTTGTTATGGAGGAGAGGCCTCCGAGGCAAGTTGTACTGAGTAGCAGGCTACCCATTAAAAGACCGAAATAACCGTTATTGTGGAAGCGTACCCGTATAACTATGGCATATGTTTGTAGGTGTATTGTAGTAACCTGGCCGCCAAATAAGTTACTTTATCAGGAGTGTGTGGCAAAGGAATGAAAAATAACGCTAGATTAAGCATACAATAATAAAAAGGTTAGATGAAACAGACTACCAATTGTACGCTTTAAAATAGTTCGTTGTTTGCCGGGTCAGTGAGTAAACAATAATCGAATCGTGGTTGTCTAAGGTCTTCTTCTGAACAGTTCCCACATGTAACATTTTGAAGACAGTTTGAAATGCTTTGATGCCAGAGTCAGCAAATGAGACTCGCGAATGACCACTGTAAGCGCAGGCGAAATCAAGAGAGAGCCGGAGCACATGACCAAATTTGTATCGCCTGAAATTGTAAAAGTGTGCGTTTTTGTAGTTTTTTGTACTCAAACTAAAAGCGGTTATGCAATTGACAAAATGCGTAATGTAATAATGGAAGCAAAACAAAGGTACAAAGTACCACAGTACATATGCTTTTTGATATCGGATTGACAATGACCCTCTACTGTCTAACCACATATTATTCGATTTTGGTTTCACGTGTTTAGCTAGCTACTCAACAGGACATCATTAATCAGGATTACGCTCTCATTTGCAAAGAAACTTGGTGCCAGGAGTTGATTAGGCTGGGTGTATCATCTGTTATGAAATTTCCCACGTTTATTCTGTCCCATTTGTAACCCCCGCCCCACTTTTTGTTTAGTGTGTATATATGAACTGACATTTGTTTGTCCTTACCACTTCACCCATTTGGCCTTGAGGTCATCCGGCCATTTGTATCTGACTTGTGACTGTCCCACGTGGGAGCCTGTTTGCTCCCTTGCTTTGCAGTTTTGTAGTCCAAGCTGACTGTTTGTATTGGACGCGTATGTACCGTCGAGGTTTGTGTAAATTGTGAATTTCTCTTACCCTAATAGTACCGTATAGAAACCCAGCTCGGACTTTGTTTTGCCTACCCGGAGGTTCTGGTATTACGCGTCACTCGAAGATA
>NW_008751905.1:756524-760264 GCF_000715545.1 Opisthorchis viverrini
GCCTACCCGGAGGTTCTGGTATTACGTGTCACTCGAAGATACCGTTCGACCGTTACACTGGGTATTTCATCTAGGATACTCTTGACCTCTCTCAGCTGGATAGGCTACACAGGGCCTTCTGTATTTCTGCTGGCATAGCAGTGCTTCAAAATTAATGACAACGGTAAACGCGAATTTCAGTAAGCTATTATTTGAGTGTCCTTTGAATAAATATTTGGCTGGCAAATGATTGCGTAGCTACAGTGACGCACAATTCCACGGCCATATGAATGGTAGGGTTGATGGAAACCTTGATGGTCCATACTCAACGGATGTGTCCTCAGAAGAAAACCGGCGGCTAGCTGCCGAAGGGGCAGCACCAAAAGGCGCTTTATTTCGAGGATATCGTTATGTAACATCATCTCAGTTATCACTGACAACAAAACACTTTTCAGAACTGGCGCTGTCCTGGTGCGAGGCCCGATGCAGATGACAATAATTGGGTCACACTTTAGTAAGCTCCAACTACAAAGAGAGTCAAGGTATCCCGAGCTGCTCCCAGAAGAGGTTCATTCTAGTCTGCAGAAACCTCGTTCGTGTTTGACCATTTTGGTGGGCATTCATTCTGCGCCCTCCACAAATCAGTATCTTTCTGTGCACTTCGCGTTCCGGCTCGTGTGTTGTCACCAACCCGCTCTTTCAAGTAACTTTTACATCCGACCCCACTTTAACAGCAACACCGGTAGGTCCTGACGGTTTCAGTGTACACCTGAGATTTCTGCTACCATTTAACCGCATTACCAATCCCTCGATTTAACCATCCCCGCTTACGCTATTTATCAACCTGGCCATAAGCCCAACAGTACAAGAGCACGAGGCCTCAGCGGTCGTTTTGGGCTTCAGTTGAAATTGGCCAGTCGGATCGCACCAAATTTGCTGCTTCGCCAGATCCGTTGTTATGGTTCCTTATTTTCCGCAATTTGCAGCCTTCTTGTCATGTGGCACAGGCTGCCTCCTGGTTGCTCTCCTTCGTTCTGGTTTTGCCTGCTTCAGTTCGATAACCCCCACCAAAAAGCAGTAAATGTGCCTCGATGCCGGTGGTTGTTTAGAGGTGCCCACGTATCTATTGAATAATGCACACTCTTTGTGACACCATGTATTTTCAGCGCAATGCCAAGTACCCCTAAATCCCGCCTGTCGTGCTTTATTTTAACCGTAATGTTATGGCCAGCTTGGAAATAAAGATTGTTATTATTAGGAAGACCACAGAAAAACAGTTTCTCCACAAAAACTGCTCACTACCTTCACTAACTGATAACGCTGATCACTGGCAGTCATTGAAAATATGAAATCCACCTTCAGAGTCCAAGTGTTCGACAAATTTTGAGACAACCGTGGCTTTCCAGAAAGATATTCAAATTTCAAACAAACATCAAGCACCAGAACTTTATGTAAAAGATTTCCGCGAACAATTTTTGGCACGTGTCTAGGGGTAGGTAGTTGCGAATTATCTTTGTGCGGCATATGCGCTTTTCACCAAAACGTTGTATTGATAGAAAGCTTTAACGCTGAAGCGCCGCATTTCTGATTACGCATGTTGAAGCCCAAACGCATTCACACATTTCAACCCCTGAATTTTGGCGGTAGTTTATCCAAATGCTCCAAATGGCCGCTATCCACCCCGCCTAGGCCCTGATTTACGTCCACTTGGATCCCTGAACTAAATCAAAATAACCCGAAATTTGACATAGGACTGATCCCCCAGTGTTGATCCTCTCGGCTAACTCAAATTCAGTTGCACGCAGAAATATGCATTCCATTTCCGGTCATCTCATCGTTGAATTCCATCAGAAATCGGGGCATGTCACTGCAATGTTCAGCCTGATGGCATGGGTGTAAAGTTTTTTGCCGTAGTTCAAATTGTCCCATCTCGCCTTGTCAGAACTCCAGAAGCAAATATGAACAAACCGCTCACCTGGCCCAACCGATACTCGGACAAGTTTTATATAACTCACTCAGCCTCTCCCACGGGATTTAACCACAACTTTCAGGTTGATCTCATCAAAAACTCAACCTTTTCTTCGTACTTCACGTTGCGTTTCATGCGCTGGCATCGCCTATTCCCCGAGGAACATTTACACGTGGCTCACACCCTGAAGCGATGCAACTGAGTCTATCCTGCTTCTTTGTACTCCGTGATTCTGCGGTGCAAGCCACCGTTCATCATCACCGTGTATTTCCTCACCTCATCATTTCCACCTACGCTGTTCTGACGTCGGCTGTTAATTCAAATGTACAAGGCCACACAGCCTAGGCGACGGTTTTCAGTTTTAGTTCAAACTAATCAACCCAACGTACGAAATTTTAGTGTCTCTCCAGTTTATTTGTTCAGTTCTCTTGTAATCCGCGATTTAAAGCTATCTACAACGTACCTGTCAGAACCCCCTGGTTTTGCCCCCCACCTTCGTGCTTTGTCCACACCTTCCAACCGTACGGTCTGATCTTGATTCAAGTGGGTGTGTACCCTACAAGCTGGAAAATGCTTAAACTTTCCTCCGACATCAATGTCCAGTGCGTTAAAGTCGTGCTAGTTTGTTCATGTTTCCACCGAGTAATCCTCGATGCTCGTAGAACTGCAAATGTAATTAATACCGTTGTGTAAATCGGGGCCATTTGCAGCCGGTGAACTTGCAAGGTCCTTAAATTTCCGAGCCGGAATTGCTGATAGGCTCCGCCGAGTGAGGACGAGTAATTGCGTTTTTTGGCAGACGGCATGCTCTGGCGGGGCTTCGCGTGTCCGGACAAGAACCAGTGGTGGGGATGAGCAAAGTGGTTTACATCCAACGACAGATCGCATCATCTGGCCTGTCGTTACGTTTTCCGGGTGCGGAAAACGTCGATTGACCGACTTGAGTGCCCTTTTAAAGCAACGTATATATGTAAGTCAATTGTCGCTCTGCACTTTCCTAAAGACAGTTACCGAAGGCGGTGTAAAACTATGTGGAAATCGAGAATTTTGCATCAGTGTGTAAGCTGCCCAGCTTGTTCAGATAGATGAGGCCCGGACAGTATCAAAAGAAGACGTTCGTTCCGGACAAACCAACGGTTGCTGTCTGATGCTGTGCCGTTTTCATATTTGCATGGCCTTTAGGAAGCATATGCGTATCATATAACCTCAGCGTATTTTGGACTTGGATGCCCAATCAACACCCATCGCATATTCTACCATAGACCCGTCAGCTCAGTGACGCACAGCATCATTTCCGTTTGTGGCATTACTAGCACACAGATTCAGCATCAATTCGCAGTTATTCGCAGCACACCCACGATTCGTTTCTTATTTGGGAGCCAACTGGCGGTATGCTGCTCACAAGGGGATACGCACGCGCAATATGCAACATGCAATATGTAAACAGTCACCTCGATAATTTGGCCGGACGCCCCATAAAACAAGCGCCCCACTTGGACAATCTAGAACATGAAACTCAATGAACAATAAATGAACACAGCAAAACGGTCAGCTAATTTTCGTAGCAACATTCACTTTCCATCAGATGCGGCGGAGCAGCGCTTCTTCAGTAATATACACCTTTCAGCAGGGCGTATGTTATCGACGGAACGCCTAATAAATTTAAATTTTTATCTGGGTGACATTGGACCGTTAACTTTCCGTTTGAGATGGTTCAGCACCTGTAAGTCGTGCTGATACAATCGTTTTAGGTTTCATTATATATATATATGTTTATATATATATATATATA
>NW_008751905.1:760565-792740 GCF_000715545.1 Opisthorchis viverrini
TATATATATATATATATATAGCATTTAAACCTTTCATTTATCTATTATGATCAACCGTGGACAACTGAAGTACTGCTGAACTTATATTTTTAAAGAATCGTACGAGTTGTCAGAAGGTAATGTTATATCACATTAAGTACTCGGAATAACACGTCTGGTAGTAAGCGAACAATGGCTTCCGTCTCCGTTTATTGGAGCAGAAAACAAAATTTAGGAACAAAACATTTGTATACAAAGTGGTATTCCCGAATATTTCACGTCAAAGAGTGCATTGTATGCTGTAAGAATTTCCACAGACCTACAGAGAGCTAGCTGAATATTTCGTCTATTCCATTAATCACCTTTTCCTGCAAGGGGGGATGACACTGTGCTCCAGTTCGAAACATTTATTTACATTGAAGACCAATAATTGAGAAGAGTTTTCAGCGAAACGCAATATACACAGTAGAATATTTTAACTATGAAATGGTGGCCAAAAAACATCGTGGTTTTCGACAAATAATTTCCAGGGAAATCCGGTCACTATGTTCAAGCCGCGAGCCAGCAATAGTTCGAAGGTGCATATGTTTGGTTCACATTTAATTCACGACAATCGACCGTGAAATGTCAGAAATGTGGATGAGCTGGCACTGTTTTTTTTACCCCATAATCAAGGAAGACTATGAGTTTTATGTGCGCCAATTGTCAACCGTAAAAACGGCACTATTTTGAAAACTCGGCATGCGATTTCGTCCGTCATCCCCCAATTTGCTTGGCAGATTGACTGAAGTGGATGTCCATTTCAGGTCCTTTTTGTAAAGCTGCACACATGTAACAATGCACATAGGTCAAGTCTTCCCTGTCAGTTATCACTCTTCCACGCCGCTCAACCCCATCTACGAGTCTTCGGATCATTTCGATTATTCGATTTCCGACCGGAGCGTCGCAACTTCGCATGTTTACGAAAGAACACGGATATACACGCTCACAGGTAGGATAAAATATTCTAGTTGCATTCGTGTAGCCGAAAGAGAGACAGTGCAGAAGAAAACCTTCACGAAATGGGCTAATGTATATTTAAGGCGTGCGGGTTTAGCGGTGAACGACCTCTTCATTGACTTGCGAGATGGAAGGCTGCTACTTAAACTTTTGGAGATACTTTCTGGCGACACGCTTGTGAGTTTCTGATTTTCTCAATATTTACCTAATTCAGCCAGCTGCCACCCCTGGAAGGATGAGAATACATTGCTTGGAGAACGTTGACAAATCGCTATTTTTCCTGAGTGGCTTGAATGTACACCTTGAAAACGTTGGTGCGCATGACATTGTTGATGGGAACGCGCGTATTACACTCGGGCTCATCTGGACCATCATCCTTCGTTTCCAGATCCAGGATATAGCAGTTGCTACTGTTGTTGACGGATTGGGGCGACCTATTGTTGATGGGCTGGGACGACCAGTTGGAGAAAGGCGTTATTCAAAGGATGCTCTTTTGTTGTGGTGTCAAATGAAAACCGCTGGATACAGAAATGTTGATGTACAGAATTTCACAACCTCCTGGCGGGATGGACTGGCATTTAATGCCCTTATCCACAGGCACCGCCCAGATTTGGTTCAGTTTGAGAAACTGTCCCCAAGCACTCCACTTCAGAATCTGGAATCTGCATTTTTGGTGGCCGAAAGAAAGCTGGGAATAGCGAGGCTTTTCGATCCGGAAGACATCTATGTGGAGCAGCCGGACGAAAAGTCGATAATCACCTATGTCGCCACCTACTATCACTACTTTTCAAAGCTAAAGTCAGAAGCCGTACGCGCACGTCGAGCTGCCAATTTCGTTGGTTTTCTTCTTCATGCTCAGGATGTTGCTGCTTGGTACGAGAAGAGCACATCTGACCTACTAAAGTGGATTTTCCAAAAAATTTCCTGGCTGGATACGCGTGACTATCCCCCATCCGTCAGTGAGCTCCAGCGACTTTTAATTGAGTTTAAAGAATACAGGTTGCAAGAGAAGATTCAAAAGCTGGAGGAGAAGGGTGATATTGAAATGGATTTATTCATGCTACAAGCAAAAATGCGATCAGTGCAAATGCTTGTTTACAAACCACCGGTTGGTGTGCAAGTTGCTCAAGTAAATCGAGCTTGGAGCATCTTGGAAAAATCAGAGCATGCAAGAGAGCTTTCATTGCGTGAAGAAGTTATGCGACAGGAAAGACTAATGCATTTGTATTTAAGATTCAAACGCAAAGCAGAGCTTCGTGAATCCTGGATTTTTGACAACCAAAAACTACTCGAGCAACCCGACCATGCTGAAGATCTGCTTATGCTCGAAGCGGCTCTAAAAAAACATGAAGCTCTTGAGACAGACGTCTCGGCCTATAGCGACCGAATACAGACAGTGCGACAGATTGCAGATGAATTATTGAGTAACGGTTTTCACGAAGCTGCCGAGGTGACTACAACCCGTGATCGAATTGACTCCTTATGGAATTGCTTCCTTGATGGTATGCGAGAAAGGTTCTTGCGCTTGCAAAATAAATTGAATTTCTTTAAGCGATTCTCCGAATACGATCACTTTAACGCCGTAATAGCCTCCCTTCAGGAGAAGGTCAAAAGTTCCGAGTATGGTGACCATCTGATTGCTGTTATTGATCTGTTGCAGCGTCACGAGTTGATCGAGACTGATATTCGTTCACTCCACCGGAGCCTGGCGCAAGTTTTTAGTTCCACTCAAAACATTTTACAAAACTCTGGTCTTTTGGGCTCAAACGGCGTGGCTTTAGCTGAGGAAGCTCAAAAACAGAATACTTCCATTCGAGATGCTTATATGGAGCTTGTCGCGCAAGCGGAAAAACGACGAAACTTGTTAGAGCTTTCGAAGCTTCGCTGGGAGATGATGTTTGAACTGGACGAGCAAGAGTACTTCATTGAAGAGCGACTTGAATACTTGAAGCATCAAAGCATTAGAAATGGATCTAATGTGGATTCGCAATTCAAAAGGCATAAAATTACCGAGTTAGAACTTGAGAGCCATAGGTCCGTACTGAGCTACATCCTTCAGCGTTCGTCCGATCTCTGCGATCAACGATGTCCCGGTGCTGATGAACTTTTGTCGAAGATGTCGAAAGTGAAGACGCTATGGGAAAAGCTTGTCCAGGCGGCTGCGGACTTTAAACAAATATTGATTTTTGGCAGAGAGTTTGATTATTTTATTTCCAGCTGTGATGACGCTGAAACCTGGATAAAGGACAAACACGAAGCTTGTGACGCTCTCCTGAAAAAAGCTGTGAAGAGCGAAAGTCTCGGCATGACTGAGTCACTTCTGAGACGTCATCATGAAGTTATGCAAACTGTGGAGAATTTTTCCTCCACAATCGAACAACTAAGAATTCAGTGTATTGAACTGGTTGATTTCAGTTGCCAAAGTTCAGAAGATTTTCCAGAGTTCGATGAGCTGCAATCTATCTCGAGATCATCGAGTGGTATATCGCGACAAACACTAGAGTCCAGACTTGATCAGGTAACACGGCTGTATGAGCAACTTCTGCGTGTCATAAAAGAGACAGAAGGCGAAATTTGCGACGCCCTTTCACTCCATCAGTTATTCAGATTGGCGGGTACGGTATACAATTATCTTTTGGATAAAGAAGAATACCTTCGTGTTTCAATCTCACGCGACTTTGAGACCGTTGAAACATCTCAAATAATGAGTGAAGCCGACCGCTTGCAGAGGCTGGACGTAACAAAGCGCCGCTTCACAAATTTGGAGGTGCAACTCGGAGAAATCGCAGAGAAGGTAAGGCCTATGTCTGGTGGTCCCAGAGTTCTGACCTGGGTCGTAACTGAAGATATCGCGCTATGGTCTCAATGGTCACTACTTCAATTTTCTACGTTCCGATTTAATATATAATTTTTCCAGAGCGCTCAGCTTTACCATGCTTTCATTTCATCATGATGCTGAAATACACTCCATTCGTCCTCGAGATAACTCGGTGGTTAAAGGCGAACCTATTAACTGGAAAGACCGTGGTCCGAACCCCACCCCTGTATCTGGAATGCTCCTGTCTATGCTTCGGCAACTTTAGAGTATCTCAGTTCTCGTGTTTCCTTTGTGTGGCATAGCAGCTAGGCACAGGGACGATATTATAGCTAGGGGATCATATTATTCATTCTGTGCATACTGGCCAAACAGGCTTTCACATTTCAATTGAAGACCCGGTCATAATGACCGTTTCTTACAATTCCCCAAAGAGGTCTTAATGCAGCTATTTTAAGTGAGCGTTTGGCTTTCCAGCTCACTCTTGAATGATGGGGAAAAGGGCCGAGTTTTGTACGATCTGTCAAAATGGCGCCGGGATACATGTGAAGGCGTCGGTTCTATCGCTAAATACTTGCAGGCTTGAACGCCCGTACCAATTTTGAAGACCTCTAAAAGATCTGAAAACCCTTGTTTTCTATGGATGCTATCTGAGTTTGGCTTCAGTTTGCCAAATGGATCATCTCCTTGGGTTTGAGGGTCATTTAGTGCGGTCCATATTGGAATGCAAACTATTTCCTGGTCACACCTCACTGGATATTCCCGCTAAGCAGTAAAACATTGTCACGTGCGTTATGCTCCCTCGGGCTGCTCAAGTTACTGTAAAGCCGCCAAAGACTGTACAATTCCTAAACCTATTGAGGTAGCTGAGGAATTCACTGTTTAATTTATCTTTACTGAACAGTTAAGCGGCTATGGATCCATTTTTTCAGCTTGGCTCTTATATGTAAAATTATCCAACAGATTCAGAACTAATTTCCACATTTTTATCTGACGCGTTCAATTTGCGGTTAGGGTTTGATATTGGTGGCATATGTAGGGGATTCAAAGGCATGGGGGTCGTTGTCCGTGCCGCAGATGAACAGTCGATAAATATTATCTATGTCGAATTAAAGGGGCCAACTCCCCTCGCTATTGTTTTCAATGTAGGACGGACGATGGTGATAAAATTCAGCGAATGTGGCAACTGCGTTAGTGTGACCGCAAGATCCGCAGCACCTGAAAAACAATCATCGGTGTTTTTCCATAAACTTTAAATGATGTAACTTGGAGGTTAGGTCATGCAGATTAAGGAGACCGTGCAAGTGGTATCCCTCAACTTGACAAGTTTGTCGCTGTCACTGAATTCAAAGTTATCCATTGCTGACTTTTCACTCTACAAAGCCCGTATGCAAGCAAGAATCTTACTGGTGAGGCGTGACCGTTCCATTCTAAGAAAGACTAATGCCTAAGGCATATGGTGATGGCAAATCACTAAACACCTTCACAAGCGCGCTTTTGCTGTGCATATTATTCAAAAGAGAAACATCCTCCAGATACAGTATACATGTAGAAGCAGCAAACAACGTTCTCTCTGTTTTCGGTTTCTAATTGCAAGGGTCAATGAGCAAAACATGGATTTTGAACAGGCTGGCATTCTCCGTAAGGCCATCCAAAAACGCGAACGCAGTTACACTACCTAGTTCAGCATTTGCGCCTAACTACATGGAGAGTATCTCAGGGTATCTTCCAAAGAGTCGTTTCCTCGATAGTTTCTTTAGCTCAGAGCACAGCCCCCTTATACACCTTACTCATATAACTGGTGCGCAGGGTAGTCGCAATTTGTATGCCACAATTAGTTTATCGTCTTGTTCTGATTTGGCAGGTTTTGGTGTTTAAAATCATGGAGGGAGATATTCGGCAGGAGAAGCTTACTCAAACTCACAGTGACGATGTTTGTTCGATTTGTAAGTGAACATTTGCAATCCATACGCGAAGCAGGGCGAGCAGACCAACGACCAATAAACTACCAAGCATATACGTCTTACACCTGATCCCCGTTGTTCTGAACACTGGTTGTGCCACGTGGTGTTCAACGAACCCTTTTGAAGTGTTAAAGAACTCATCCTCCTCCCTTTATCTTCCGTTAGTTGTTCACCTTCTGATTATGTTTGCTAGCGTGTTGACGAAAATGGTGGAGTAACCTGTGAACCAAACTTATTTGCACATTTCTGCAACTGTATGTGCCTCACAAAGACGGTCTCATGTTTTATTTGGTATGAGTTTTGAGACATCACAATCCATTTCCTCAACGCCACGCACCAACGTTCTCCTGAAGACTTCGACAGTCCACTACAGGTAGTGCTTACCATGAAGCTCCTCAAAGTGGCATTGCCCAACGTTAAACCTTGAAGACCAAATATCCGCAATCGATGAAATAGACCCATTCGGAAACGAAATTGGTGTAACAGTAAAATCAACTGAGTCCATTGTATATGATATTCGTCAACATGTGGCCTCCTTTGGACGTTGGATTTAATGTCGATAAAGTAACTAAGTAATATCTTCCGTATTCCAACAGTTGTTTTACGAAGAAGTTTTGGGGCATTTTCCAATGCTATTTTACGTAACCTCTTGGTATAAAAGCTCTTCTCATTTTCCAACTAGTGCACATCTAGTCGTGATAATGAAATCTTAATTCTAAACTAACCGGTGGACTTTATGTAAGTCACTATGGAATCGCAGGCACCGTGCGTAGCCTGCCGGGTCCAGCACTAAGAATTTCTGTATTCGGGGAGAGGTAGTGATAAGGTACTTTTGACAGTTATATCTTGTGGTAATTTATCTGACTAGCATCGAACTATTTACGTTAAGTTTATGGCAGTTCATCTAGATGCACGGTGTTCTTGATTGCACCTTGACCGACTTACTTCCACTGTTATCTACAGCCTGGATATCACTATCTACGCAGGTTCACAGCCTTCGTTAGCATTACCTAACATTCGTTTTCATAAACTCACATTTCATTGCAGCCTCGTTCCATTCATCTCTATGGAACTACGAACTCGCCTGTTAGAGTTGAAGTTTGCGCATAATTCGGGCGGATTAATTAGTTCCAGTTGAGGGCTTTGGATAGCTCGGGTCCTTTGTTTAGGCAACCTGCTTCTCACATTTGATCGGTCACTTCCGTCATCAAATGGATGGGTACTAAATAAGACAAAAGTCAAGCTACTTTTATGACGGACGGACTAGGTAGAATGAAATCATCTCAGAGTACGCTGTTTTCACATTCGAAATGCGAAGACTTTGTGGTACTTAGAATTCTGAAGCTAAGTAGAGTCATGTCTGTGGTGGACAACATCCGAATGCCGGGTTACTTTCAACAGACAGAACCACATATACACAACCCCTCATACATTGGGGCTATTTTCCTTTCTGAATGAGAGTTGCGCTTCCGTTCCATCCCTACACCAGAATTTATGAAAATAAACTTATACCCAATCGGAATGTGAATGCTGCTCATTCTCCTGACTCAGAAAATTAAACAGGTGTCCAGGGTTAGCAGCACATTTCAGTCGGTAGTGAGCCAGCTGAACCCTTGTTAACATATGTCATTCTTGTCTTATTGGCTATCTGAACTTTGGTAGCTGTGTATGCTAACCCGTTTGTAGTCAGATTGGCCCAAATGAATGACTGCACTCATCGGTTTGCAGAGAATGCACTTCATGATTGGAGGCCGTACACGCGCACTATAGCTCAAAGGACGAATAAATGAGTTTTTCCAACGTCCGCCCTATCTCACACTACAATGTTTCCGTGTTGTCGAACAGAATGAACGTACCAACTACTGAGATATTTGCCACAGGGAATACGTCTTAGTTGCCTTCCATTCGCCTTTCCGTCTTAAGTTTTTACCACTTTCTTGAGTCATCCTTGTTTAGCCAAATGGAAAACCCCAATTCGTAGAACACTAACGGCATCCGTCTAAACTCCGGTGATCAGGGTGTCGCTCGCAGTTCCATCAATCCTAACGAAAACTAATGATAAAACTGCATAACTTTCAATGACTTTGTTCGCACTGTGGTGAAATATTTGCAACCCGGTTGCGTTCGCCGTCGCTATACATATTTGATTAGCACTACAGCTTGTCCGCGAACTACCATATTAGTGTCAGTCAGAGAGTTACAAAGAAGTGGCTGTTCATGGAGAAACGTTCACTTCTAACTGGGACAGGGATGTTACGGAGTTCGATCACCATGTGTTCAGGTATTGGCTTAACACACATCACCACACGGCCGTTGACTTTACTCTGCCTCTAGCGTGGAACAACACTCAAAACGTTGCGGACACCTTCGAACCAGAAGAATTCATCTAAGGTCCAACACCCAAAACCCGGAGGCCATTGCTCGTCGAGTGTAATAAGACGCCAGGACAGGAGTCATAACATTTCAGAGGATGTGATACTAGCCAGTGAGTATGAATCACGTTAAAATTTGAAGTTACCGAATGAAAATTGTTGAATAATGGTTCAGTAATGAAGAAAGTAAATTTGGATACATTTTTAGCGTACGGATGAGGTGCAAAAGCTCGCTTGCGTACAGGTATGCGTTTTAAAGACGGGCGCCACACAATTAAACGATTTTGCGCTGGTCGTTCTTGCGGAAACAGAAATCGTTGTGCTTTAAAATTGAAGCAGCCATCGTGGCATATATTTTCTCAAGATGTAGTTGGGATGACCGTAGCAAAGTGGCATAGGTAGGCTTAACTTTGGCAACTATGGTGTTTTCCCCATGTACGCTGGTAGTTACGGTTTATTTCGATGGCTCATCCACATATGCTTACTCAGTATTTATTCACATTCTGATTTTGTCTCGTTGGTTAATGCTGGAAGTGTTTGCCATATATTCGCGTTGTGCATCCGTTAGGTCGTTCTTGCTTGGTCTTTCTGACTCAGGGATGCGATTCTTCATTTACGCACTACAGCTTATGCTTGAATTTTTCCCACGGTCAAATTGTATTTTTTCCTAGTTGCCACTGATTCATTGAAGTTTGCATAATTTTTATAATTTCACAAGGTTGCTCATATTAATCAAGTGGCCAACGATTTCCTGGAGGGTCCGAAAGGTGGCGAGTTTTCGTTGAGGGACGGTGTGAATAATGTGAATCGGATCCTAAACATGCAGAATCATTTGAATGCTAGATGGAACCGACTGGCAGACGCGATGGACGAAGCTCGAGACCGACTCAACCAAGACTCTCTGCAATCGGATCTTGTTGCCGAATGTCAGTTCACGTTAGATTGGATCACCGACAAAGAGCACCAGTTGTCAGAATTTGCTGCGTTGAGCCCACAGAATGGGGAAGAAATGTTGTATGTTCAGAGCCTTTTAAGGAATCTGCAGAATGACATGACGGCGATCGAAGCACGCATCGAGGATATCGATTCGCGTATACAAAAGTTGATGCATCGGAAACATCGTACTGACTCCGTTGGTACAAGTGACTCCGAAACGCGTTCCCAATACCAATCGATGACTGCCCTTCTCACTCAATATTCCCAAGTGACACAACGATGGATAAATCTGAAAGCTTCGGTCAAATCAAAATTAGATGAGCTTGCCGCAGATGGTCGCTCGCCAGATTTCCTGGAACGATTAGATAAGTTTCAAGCCTGGTTGGACGAATTGAAGATACATTTATTGTGTGGGGAATTCCCTAATGACCTTCAGGTGAGTGACTTATCTTATCGCACAACTATCTGAATGGTGATATCCTTTTCCCATTGAGCTAACAATAACTCCAAACCTCTGTGAAACGACGACTACTCAGTCGGTCCCAAATATCTTCCAATTTCTAGCCTTGTTTGGTTGTGACTGGTAAATTCATCCGATTGTCAGTTTCTCACGCGATGCTGGCGTATGGCTGCACACTACTGATTGTTGCCCATTAGGCTCAGGTCATCCAGCCAGTCATTCCAGACGCCTTTTGAGACGGAGATTACTGTTAAATAGGCTTAGAATTTACAATTCACGTGATTGCTTATCACTTTTGATCACGCCATTGTCTGCTTTTGAACACAGCTCCAAACAGCGAGGACTTGGCAAACCAATCAAATCCCCTCCGATCTGATGATCGTTTTTGACCCTTTCGTTGAGATGAGGTTGCGAAATCACACAAACAAGGTGAACAAAATCTCCTTCTACAATCGTTGAAGAAAGAGTGGATGAATGGACATCTTGCTAAATTTCTCAATGAGCTAGCCTACAAACCTCTTACATCAAACTACTTGTGAGGCAGTTGGGAACTCTTCAACAGACATTTACCAGTTTGGGTGCCTTCATTTTTTTCAGGTTGACAAACTCCCCGATTTTCGAGCAAACCTATTTCATTTATGAACTCCAGATTGAGCATGTATGGAGTTAGACTTTTTTCGTACGAAAGTTAGACTTACGTGAGACTCAGTTACACCTATCGTTTATGGTTTTCTGGTGTAGCCTTTCCATCTCGGGTGCCTTATGATAAATGTGTCTACCTTTACCAGGTTACAGAACCAATACACTTCGTAAGTGCGGCCCCATATTGCAGTACATCAGATCTAATCAGTTGGGACTTCACCATTCGCATACGATTTTGGGCGGATAATCAACGAGTTTAACAAATGGGTTTCCTGTGGGGAATCATACATTCACCTTGGTTACTTATCTGTCCATTAAAACCCATGAACGAGGCACAGACTCATGGTGAGGCAACCCAAGCCAATATGCATTCGATATTCTATTTCGCCTAGTATCTTGTGCAGCGACCCGTCGGCGCCCGTGACCATTGTCTCAAATGTCATATCAACAGAGAAGCATACACTTAACCTTATCTTCGTCATCGGACTTCATGGTTTTTCAGATCAGCGATAGTTTTTAATTTTGATGCCGCCGATGAAGATCTTAGATTGGGAGTTGGAATTCACCGTATTTTACTGCGTGACAGAAAAAGTTGGTTATCTGAGTCAGCTTTCAGGGTCTTCTAAAGAATATATCACAGAATACACCCGGAGGAAAACAAGTTATTCGACTCATTGATGATGTTTTTTGTGGTAGTCAGTAACGCAAGCGCTGTCCTCTGTTTAATCTTCCTTCTCCAACAGCACTTGACATTATCAGACCTCGGTTAGACCTGGAACCAAGCATGTCGACCAGACAACATTTAGGACTGCACATCGGGTTTCTAAATCTACATATCCTAATAGACCTTGTATGCAGTCTTACCTCACGTTTCCCTCGTTCTTAGCTGTTCATCGTCACTGCATTCCGTGGTCGAAAGCTGAACACTATTTTTCGGCGTTTGAGAATCGCTACTGATTTCGAAATCTTTCGCAGGAATATTGAACTCAGTTTGAAGGGCGTGGAGGTCAGCAGTTTGAGTATTGTTAAATTAGACCCTCATATATGTCCTCCAATTCTTCCGTCACAATGTTAGTTCTAGTGCACTTGCGGAAAACGTGCCCCTCCAGGTCATCTACCGTAAAAATTCTCGGCTATAAATTCCAAGAAGTTGCTTTTAGAACAAGGTTGCTCTTCAAATTTGATAGAATAATCTGTTATTCACCTTATATCACACAGACCATTCTCAAGCTAGCGGTCGGTAATCCAGCTCTTTTTGAATTATTTTGCTATGAATTCGCAATGCGTTACTAGTATGTTTGGTCGATGCATCATTGAGGCACTATAGTGTGCGCGTTGTTTATTTTGAGCGTCTTCTTTTCCTCTCATCAAGGACACAGAACGTGGCTTGTTAGCACAAGAAAGATACCTGCGCGAAGTGGATGATAATGAATTAGAGCTTAAGGATCTTTTACGAACCGGATACAAACTGGCCAGGGAACAATACGATCCATCTCACTTGCAGTTGGAGCAACGACTGGCTGATATGGAGGACGAATGGAAGGCAGTCAAGGAGGCTCTTTTGGAACGAGGAGTGCTGTTACGCAAGCGGTATTCTCAACAGGTTTGTTGGCTGTCTGAGTTCAACCGGTTAGATTCCAAGTTTTAGTTAGCTGGTTTCTCGGATTCGCTTTTTGCTTCCCGTCAAGAAAACAATAACCAGGGTTATAAATGAGAACCTGTTGTGCATGTAAAGTTGGTCTATCTTTAACGGAGGTAAATTACGTTGCACTTGTTTTATCCCTGTTTGGAATCAACAGTTACGTTTCCGTCGGTGGCTTAATACTAACATCCAGTCACCTGCGGCTCACCACCATTGTGAAGAGTTTGAACATAGTGCTCAGCTATTAACCGGTAAGACACAGCTGCTTGCCAACGGGGATGAGACAGCGGTGCAGTGCTACTGGGTTTTTCAGCATAAACTCGCATCGTTTGGATGGCAAAATCCCAACCGAATGTTTAACATCCAGTCACAATTTATGCAGAGTGTTCTCTCCCGCCGGGGTCAAGACAGACAGCTGAAAGGGTGCTTCTGCTTTATAGTGTTAAGCAGGCTATTGGTTTTTATAGTTCCAATGGAGATTAGTCTAGGAACATAGGTATAATCCACCCAACAAGGACAATTTTTTTTAGTAATTTCGTGTAGTTGGTAGTACTCACTTGGAGCCATTTCCAGATACCACTCTCTTCAGGAAATGGGATTGGCAAAATCCATCCGTTAACCACGGACTTCACTTTCTGGCTAGACATGCCAGCTTAGAAAACTACCTATCCACCTCAATCTTTTTTATGAAAAATTCCAGGTAACTCTTTCTAAAAATATCCAGATCTCGACTATTTATTTTATGGAGTAAAAGCGATGCATCATCCGTTAGTCCTGGTCTTTCTCACCTGTGAAAAACGTTGCTGAAACCGTCATACTTTTTCCTGCGCTCACCCTAACTTTTACTTTTAACAGTTGGATATAAATGGAAAACAGTCACTCCAAGGTGTTGGTGGTAGAACTCGGGTGCCTAGTTGAAACGGGAAGTCGGTTTATGGGGGACCAATTCCAAGGTGACCTTCCAGATTATCCTGTACAAAGTAGGAAACGCGGCATAAACTCTACAAAGCGTAGTTTACCTTTTAATCAGTGTTTGCGCAGAGAGTGGCTCAACTGGTCCATCGTTTGCAATTATACAATCTGAGCTAGCAGGTCTCTCGATTCCCCTGCTACACTCCCTGCAACTAGAATAAGGTCTTGGATTTTTCGAATACGGCATTATTAGAAACTTGTCCTGCTCCCTTCCAGTTTATGGTAGTTTGGTTGCCTTGGGAACACAAAGGTTTTCACGTTATCTTGTTGGTTAGTGTATAATACTGTTCCCCTAAATGTAGAAAGGTCACTGTCCATTAAGAAAGAATTTCGCTGGCGTACAAACCGTTCCTTATTCTCCTATCTATCGAGTATATGGAGTAGCTAATGTTTTCTTAACAGACGAATTCCCCTGCAACTTTAGACAGGGAAGTGTTGAATCAGAGAAATAAAAACGAAAGGGCAACTGTTGCAGCAGTAGATTAGCATGTGTGTACCATCAGAAATGGTAAACGAACAATGTGTGCAGATGGTGAATGGGTAAAGAACTGACTTGACTTGGAGCGATATTAGAACTTTGGCTGTACGTATACAAATGAAATACGGTGCTTTCAGATTGTACAGTAAAGCAGTGAGCTCACAGACATCTTCGCCTGCAGTTGAATTTGATTCCTTTTCAGTAATTCAGGTAGGGATGTTAAAGCAAGTTAAGACGAAAAATGTATCACTTGTGATCTGCGGTGACTGAATGGTTGTTTTGGTTGAAATCACCCGGTAGCCAACCGAGTAGTGATCTGGCAGCACGTTGCCATTTGACCTACCAAGAATTGCATGCTCTCCACACATGTGAGGTTGATAGACTCATTGGTTGGGTTTCTCTGCTGACTCGGTAATTAGATACAGCCTGCTCCGTTTAATTTGGGGCTTCCTATGCGAATCACTGATGATAACTGGACATCAAGCCTGATAGGACACATCAGTCATAGGATCGCTGAAAACTCTTCGATATCCCACGGCCAGTTTCGCCGTTCTTGAGAATCATAGGATAGGTGTACTCTCACATTCTCCTTCAATGCGAAGTTGTACACAAATGACAAAGTACACTCATCTGGAAGGCAAGTTGGTGTCAACGACACGCTTGAATGAATCCCAGCTGAAGAATATCATAAACGAATTATTCGGCTGCGATTCTGTTTAGCCTCCTGTCAACCTACTTTGCAGTTAAGCGCATTTTGCAAATGAGATGTCAAGCCAATTAAGCTTACTGGGTACTTTCATTGCCACAGCAAACTGAGACTGCGTGTACATACAGTGTATATACTGGGTATACGGTGGTCTCAGAAAGTTCGTTAATCCCTTGAAGAGACTATCTATAGGAACAACTTCATAATATCTGGGTTCCACTCGACCATTGCTTTCACAAATATTCAAGATGCAACTTGAAGTCTGACTGCTAATGGGCAAAATACCTGAATTACTGGAGCTGCAAATGACTCAGCGTTAAACAGCATATTCCGAGAGAAACAAACGATATTATGATGTCTTCAAAAGGTGTGGCAATTCCCAATTGTATTGACGTTTCTATACGAATTCGATGTTCTGACTGAAACCTGTTCTCTTCTGTGTAGCCTAGAATATGGGTATTCGTTAGATATGGTCTACTCTAGTCGTTTGCTTTGCATCTCTCACTCGATTGACGTATAAGAGACCAATAACCAAAGCAAGTTGCGTTAAAACAATGGGGGCAAAGCATTAAGGAAAGTACACAACCTCAAAAATGTTGACAAGCAAGCTGAATACGAAAGTGCTCTTTCGAGCCTAACTGTCTGACAACTGACTGGAAGAATTGCGTTTCGGCACATGGTCATTGTGTTGCATTGGATAACAGTGCTTGTGTGCCATTGTTATAGGGAATGTGACTGTTAGTGAGGACTTGAAATTCCGTCCTCAACTTTCTTTAGTCGGGCGCTGTTCGTTCCTTCTTGAAACCAGTCATTAACAGTAGTTGAAGCTTTTACAATTCCGATCAAATTTGGTATGCATTTCTTACGGTGTAGCGTAGTTGTCCGAAGCTGACTATTGGATTTCTGTTCGGAATTTAAGATATCTGTCTGTAGGTAGGTTATGCTAACCAATGAACGTCTTTTACGTTCACTACCCACATCCTGCTCTGTTGCTCACTGAAGGCAGCCCCTTGCAGATAATGAGATGAGGCTGAAGACAGCTGCAGTTGTCCCTTCCACTAACTTCTCCTTATGTGATTGCCATCTTCCTGTCCTGTGCTTCTATCGTAGCTTACCCTTCATCTTAAATGTGATTAACTAGCCAGCGGGCTCGCTGTTTGCTTTTTGGACGCCAAAGGTCAATCAACCTCTGTAATACAGTAGACACGTCTTATTCATCACAAATAGGGGACATGGATGTAGGTACACAAGGGCAGCCAACGAACCTTTGCACTTTTTCACGTAAGTCAGTGAATACAATACTTTATCCCCGATACGATTTCGCAAACACAACCATAGTCGGTGTTACTGGATACACAACAGAGGACCCAGAGAAACTACGTATCAAAGAGTGGATTTCAACTGGACCGATCTCAAAAGAGAGAGAGCAATGCATTTTGATCTCACCATTGGAGTCGGTTGTTTTACTCTAGGATTCGCTGGAAGTACGATATTTTACGCTCTCTTTCAAACATTGTCTGCTCTAGTTTAACAATTCTGCCTCTCAACTGTCTCCATGCCGTTCGACAGCTAGCAATGCATGTTTCATTATTTTTATTATATCAGGAAAATAATAAGATCATTTGTAAACTTGTTGACAAGAGAGAGTGGTTCATCACTGCACGGCTGTAGTGCATTTGAAGATTTTGTTGTGTAAAATGGAATGAAGCTGGAGAAGGAAGGGACCTAGTTTTAGCCTACTACAAACACTTGCGGACTCTTGTGCACACTATCCCGGATAGAAACAGGTGACAAGAATGTCATTGACATCGCTTGATAGCCGTATGTCGCATCGTCTTCAGCCACGTACAGGGAAGGTCATGCGGATCCTATCTTTGAAGGCGGATGGCACCGGCATTGATTAGACCTTTTGTTATAGTTTCCGTACCCTTACTCCCCGTTTTATTTATACAATTCTGTTTGCGGCATCTTGATTTGAGTCCGGAAAGCAATACCTTTTGTGGACGATGAATCACCATGCGCAATACATGATCAACCGTAAACTAAAGCGCTTGCAAATTCTTCAAGTGAAACTTATTCTGCACACTTGACCGCTCGCTGATACCCTATGCCGTTTTCCCCTAAGGGAGTAGCAGATGCCTGAGAAACTCTGCGATTCAGTCCATCGGCTATTTAAACATCAGCCTGGGACTGTTGATGGGCTGTGTGTATTGAAGGTTTTGAGAAGGCATGTTATTTGAAGGTAACTTTTCTCTTTGTTTGATCCGCCTCTCCAATATGGCCATATTCGCTTTTTTGTGTTGTTGTAAGGAGAGTATAGTGTAGTCCATTTGGAGCCATTTATCTTTGATGTAAATGTGACCCAGTACAGGGGTTGCAGTTTGATCCTATTCAGACCGATTTTTAGACATATGCGCCGATCCACTCCAAAGATACCGAATGTATCTTTCTTTCTTTACAGTATTTTTTCGGGGAAGCCTCACTTTTGGATGTCATCCTCAATCAACAAATGGCCTTTCTTTCAAAACTAGAGATCCCAGTGAGTTTTACTTTGGTGTCTGTCGTCTAATTGTGTGTTATTCTGTCTGATCTATCCTCATCCTTCCTTATTTGCTACTGGAAATATTCACTTGGGCGAGATGGCCCAAGTGGTTAGAGCGCGAATTTACTGACTGGAAGGTCCGTGGTTCGAATCCGACCGCCTCTCAACTTTCCCTGTCTAGGCTTGGGCAACGTGGCAGTATCCCAGCCCTCGTGCTTCCTTCGGGTGGTATGGCAGCTAGGCACCGGAAGAGTGCTACGCTTCTTTCTTTCACATATTCACTTGGCTCTACAGTACGCTAGCATGAAAGCTGCACAACTTCCGCAGGACCTTTCACATTTTATTTACCTCGATTTTGAGGTCGGGGCGATACTTTTTGTTAGAATATACTCCCCGGGGCCAAGGATGACCACCCATCTGTTCGTTCCGTATTACTTGTTTATTTACCAAAAATGAATAGATCTAGTGAGGGAGCTCCAGCTAGCCAGTTAGTGATTAAAAAGATGCCATTTTCGTGCATATTTACTCGCCATTGTCTCAATAGCGTACGCATCTACCAGGGCGCTGATAGTAGTTCAACACCTGTCTCATGTATTCTCCACGACATTTTACTTAGACATGACACACGATGCAGATAGTGTGACGGATATGCCAATTCTACTGAGAGCGAGAAGTGAAACTGTGTTTATTACAACCCATCCTGCTCCAATGTAAGCAACTCCCACTAAACTGACTATAGCCTTTTCTACCGGCGTTGAACATCGTGCAACCCGTGGGATATAAAAGCATTGAGCTCTTGCCATTTCGGTTGGTAACTGCACATACGTGGATGGTAGACACACCTTTCGAAAAACCTTTTGAGACCTTTATGAGAGGTAGTTGTTTTCTGTCAGTCATTGAGAAATCTGAGGCCTGAGAAAAGGTGTGTCGGGTTTTGTTCCATATGACATTGTTCAGACATTCTTCACGGGGCATCTGATCCACAAACTGAGACTTCTAAAATTTCAGAATTTCAGATTTGCTCATTTAGTTGTTATTGTTTTTGTTTGATTCTCAAGAATTCTTTTTGACTGAACTTTTCCCTCTGCTTTTTACTTGGACTCCTGATTGTGTTTGCTAAAAATCACAGAGTGAATTTCGGTCTACTGAATTATGTGAGCTCTAATTAGCTCACACACTGTAGTGTGGCCATTCCTTGTCAACTGTGTACAGGCTAAGGCAGTGTACTCGATGGTATTGCCACGGTCTCCAGCCTAAGCTTTGGTAATGCCGCAGGGCATAGAGAGCTTCGCTTTCTTATTCTCTTGTGTGTGTTTGGTAAGCAATCCTTTGCTTTTTGTCTGTCAACATCACACCGACTAATTGCACTCCACATTCCCCTCAACTACGACAACCGCTGCCTTCCATTTTGGTCTCAGTTACATGGATGTCTGAGGGTGTTGTCACGGCAACTGTCTGTGATTTGACACGCAAATGCAACAACTATTGTTATTCTCTGATATGCTAACATTTTGTGAGTAATTGCGTGCATGTGCTGGCTTCTGGTTATTTGTTGAGCATCTGGCTCCATTCCGACAATTGTTTGTGTTCAAAGCCGACTTAATTGGACAGAACGTACTTCAACCAAGGTGTGAACATTTGGTGCTCCAAGAGATACCCCGTACGACCTCACTTGCTCTTGCTTCAACACTCGCATATTTATCGTGAATAAAATGGAGCAATTTGTTGATAACCGCATAAAGTTTTCAGTTGTTTTAATTTATCGAGTAGCGGTGGTGGAGTAGTGTGCTTTGTATGCAGCATATCAGAAGCCACAACTGAGAGGAACCCCTCCATTCGCTGAACTTGGCATATCTGAAATGTCATTGACGTTGTATACTTCACAATCCTCTTAACCTAGCCACCAAACATCACTTCTAAATGTAACTGAGTTGTCTTGAACAAAGCTGAAGAACGCCTGATCTTTTGCAACCTTTTCTGGTTTACAAGCAATACAGCTCCGTTTTCTATCCTGGTACAGTTCCCTACCGCAAATAATTGAGTTTAACATTGAAAACGTCGGGATATCTTGCTACTATAATTAAGTTCCCTCTAGATAACGCATTGTAACTCATGAAGTTCCTGCTTCCACGTCTGCAGTGAACCCATTCTCAAGTTCCCCAACCCTCGGCAACTGTGACCAAACAGTATACCAATGCCTCAGACTCACCGCAAATCTTCTACAGTGTAGAACTCACGAGTTCATTATTACATGGAATTTTCTTTGTTTGAATCTCCATGAAACTCGTGAAATTGAATACCCTCCGCTGAGGGTCCCCTATATGGATGGAGTAGCTGCATGGTGCCTTCCATTTATTATGCGTAGGTTGAATTTCTCTCAAGTTCTCAAAACCACATTTGAAACCTAAAGTCATGCTCATTGTCCTCAAAATGTTAGTAGCATGTTCTGCAAGGAAAACTCCACGAGATCAATCGGTCCTTCTTTTAAGTTAGCCTCACTCGGGAAGCCTGTCAAGATTAAGAATCCATGGGATTGAAAAGTGTGTGGTGCTGTTTCTTGTCCAAGCTTATCAAAATGTAAACCGTTCGAATTCAACTCAGACGATTGTGGATCCGAAACTCTTTCAACACACGTGAGAGGTACCTTGTTAGTAGTTCCGAGGTATTCAGTATAGGTTGCCCTTTCCTCGCAGGACTGACCTCAAACGAAGCCCTGAGGAGTTAGTCTACGGTCTTCATGAAAGCAAGAAATCGAACAAATTCCTCTTGAATCTTTTTTTCACTGCGGTTAATTGTATGAATCACAATGGGAATGATTAATCCCCTCAACTGAGGAACGAGATATTTGTCCAACTTGTGGTAATACTTTAATTCCAACTCGTCTCTCAACAGTCATTCGTGTAAATGCTGTCAAATTCTCTCTTACTATCAGGCGCTTTGTTTCATACACATTTATCTGAAACATAGGCTGAGCATAAGCTCTCATTCAATCAGCGTTGTTCTCTCTCCTTTTCGGAGAGGGGGGTGGGCTAAGCGAAATTAAATATTATAAAGTGTATCCTTTGAATTTATTCCAGACCACCCTTGATGCTGTTCATGACGTCCAGAGACAACACGAAGCATTTTGTTCTTCAATGAGCACCTGTGGACGACGAATCGAAAATGTACTCGAATTCGGAAGAAAAGTTGCTCAGGAAGATTCTGCGAATCGTGATCGGATACTATCCGAGTGTAACTCAATTGAAAACAAGTAAGCTCATTTTTCCCATTTCCGACATTGCAGCAACTGAATTCTCCAAACCTTTTTCTTCTATCACTCCCTGTTTATCTTTCTACCGTCCTTCCTCCCTAACAAAATGCTGGGATCCTACTTCTCATAAGTTTACAAATCCTCAACAAAACCACTAACCATAGTATGGCCTTTTAAAGGTAAAGTGCTCATTTTCTGATGTCCCAAATAGCCGAAAATTAGTGGGCTGGAAAGGCAGGCTACAATCAAAGATTTATAATTCTTGTTAAAAGTGCTGTTCGCATTTTCACTTTTGGGCATCGGTCGATTCAAAATCTTGTTCACCTGATTCAGGTAACATTTACGCCCTGTTGACAGTTACCAAGGTCTCATGCAATATCCCCTATTAAAATGTTCGTGAGATATTTCGCCACTGTGTAGCCCAAGCAATTCTTCTTGGTGCACAGTATCCCCAACCGTATTATTAAGGAGAAGCCTTTGGTAGTCCGCTACCTGACTAGCCAAAGAACAATCACCGCCGCCAGTCAGCGTTCGGGGTTTTTGTCAAACGCGAACATCCCGTCAAGGCTACGCGTCTGTGCTCTCACATAGAAAGCTTGGCTCGGCTGTAAGCACCGAATTTGAATGAATGATAATGAGTAAAAATGGTCAATAGTTTGGTGCACCAGTCAAGTGGCAATAGAACACATTACAAGACGCTCAGATGCTCTATGTGTCGAGTTTTCCCACTTGACCAGCCAATCATTGTACGCATTCTCACGTTCTTCTGACTGACATCACGCTACCCTTCAGATCAGTTGTCCTTCGTTTTGCTGATGACCCAAGATAGGGGGGGGGGCGGCGATGGGGGAGATGACCCGAGTGGTTAGAGGGCGAATTTACTGACCGGAAGGTCCGTGGTTCAAACCCGACCTCTGCCTCTCGACTGCCCCTGTCTAGACTTGGGCAACCTAGCAGTGTCCCAGCCCTCGTGCTTCTTTTGGGCAGTTAGCCACCGAAAGGGTGTTACAGTTGAACGATTTGCTTCCTCCCGGCTAGCTCAGGATAATGAAACAACACACACCATAATGGCATAAAGTAGTAATCCCAACCTTCTGCATTCCGAAACTTCTGTGTCCTCGGACATCAGGGAATTGGTCGGGTTCCTTTCTATGCGCTTTTGGCCGGAAGATAGTGATTACCGCTCACAACTGATCATAGTCTCTAATTCGCCCTGAGGTCGTGAACCTAAGTAGTTGAGTTTTTGTTAGTCTCACATATGAAAGACGTTCGTCTTCCTTCGATTCTACTAACTACAGGAGCCAGAACCTGCGTGCTTTTTAGGGAGTTATAAAAACGTGTCGAACAGTCCAACAAAGCGGGTCACACAGGTACCCTTGAGTGACCAAAGCAGTTTAATGAGTTGGTGGAGCGTGAAGTGTTCTGTGTCAAGTTTGCCAAGATGTCCGATCATCATTGGTAGTTGCTTTGATTGCGTCCAATTTTTAGTAAGCAGCCGGGAGGATGCATTTGGCCTTGAAATAGGTCAGTAGGGAGCGCAGTGAGTTGTCATGAGACCTGAATTTCCCTTTCCAAAAGGGATATAAATCTTTGCTGTCGAACAATCATAGGAGGAACCTGGACTCTTCCGCAGGTGATAATGTTCTGTATGTGGAATGTGCTTTCACTCAGGTGACGGGTTTACTACGTTGAACCTCGATTTTTCAATCACATCTGTGACCAGCCTTTGGTTGAAGAGCGCATCATTTGTTATCTGCAATCATCATCAAAATGTGATGCATGTGCCAACGCTACGGCACACTACCCTGCAATCTTGACACAAACCACAGTTTCACTGCATTGGCCATTTCACTGTGCCTATGAATGGAGGTGTGGCTCCGCGACAACACTAAATTTTTTTGCCATATCCTGATGCATCGCCAGATAGCAACTAATGAGGAGCTGAAATACTACACCGCTCGGCGACGGGGCCTAGTAGCCGCACAGTAAAACCTTTTGTGCTAACATGTTGCATTTTGTTGCGTATGTGCCCAAACCAAAAACCATCCTATAATCTACATTAATATTTTTGCAGCTCAGTAAATTTCCTTGTCCACTGAAGCAATCAAAACTATGGCAGAAAAGTCCGGTGGAATAATTTTCCAGCACCGCCGAGACCCCGGAATGCCTAAATGGGGCTCAACAGTCTGGACTGGTACTCTGAACTTAATTGCTCGATTGCTTTAGTCCATCAGGGACACGTCATAGCTTTCGAAAATTCAATTCCATTGTGCGAATACAAAGCAGCCTCGGCAACCCTGCTTGTAGAAACGAGCCCATAGGTCCGGTATTAAGCAACAAGGTCATCTGCCTTTTGTTTGGACTATCTTATCTTGTCTTTCGAACACGCTTGCAGATTACCGAAAAGCAGGCATGCAACAGTGACAGGTCTCAAAGCAACATGAGTGAATTCAATATCAAAATGGGGAACTGGTGGATACACTCCAGAAATGTGTTGGTTGAAGCTCTTCTGGTAATTGAACACCAAGTTTTCCCACTCGTACTTCCAAGTGATGCATTAGTCTGTTCACTGCCACCCCTCTTGCGCTTGGATAGCGTTCAAGCGCGTTGCAACGAAGTCACTGTTACACAGCTGGTGGGATTGACGGAGTCCTTTAATCTCGATGCATTCTCATTTCAACACCGGCCGAATCTCTCCCTACATTCCAGCGATTTACATGAAAACCCACAGCGGCCCTGAATTTCTGCTGTTGCGTTCAATTCGTGGCTCTCTCACATCCTGCCATGTCGGACAAACAGAGCGATTCAGCCCAGATGAACTTTTTGGGTCGTCACCCTCAGTGCGTGACTGTCATTCGCTTATTCTCCTTATCCTTGTTGAGTGAGTGCATCATAGTTTGGTGCATAGTTTGCAGCTAAATAAATAGACTGAAATTAATTGAGTCCTCAGAACAGCCTTAACGTCTGGAAAATTCTAGAAGCCACAAAAAACGTGTAATAATGCCGTTGTTCTTGGTCAACTTTTAAATCCTTGGGACATGGGTTTGTTGGAGGTCAAGCGCATGACTGTAACGAAGAGTAGGCATGGGCGGTTGCCTCCTTGCTAGGGTGGAAGTTTGTATTTCGAGCCTAGTCTTAGGTGCATTTTCCGACCATAGGCATCACTACAACTTCTCAATTCAAAATCTGCTAGATTTTCGTGGTTACAGACGTCTGGCCAACCAAACACAACCCCAGTTTGATCAGGCTTTCAGGCGTGATAAATCAGGCGCCTGATGAGGTAGTGGCATTACGCCTGTCTTGCGCGCCAGATATTCGGATTTTCAACCCCTGAAAATTTCTAATAGGAGTGGAACTGCGGCACAGTACTTCTCATTTTCGTGGAGGCTAATCAGGGTAATAACGCCAGGATAGATGGAGGGTTGTTTTACCGAGAATGATTTGGTTGTAAGTCTCGTGAAGACTGCGTTAGGTAACGAATGTTGAACACTGCATTGTCCTAGGTGGATTAGGACCAGTGAAAATCCGGAAGAACCGATACACCAAATGGCGTTTTGCATTCAGTGCAACAGTGTATGGACACCATCCCCAGGATTACCAAACGGAGACAGCAAACCATCTACCAATTATCCTATTCGAGTTATGAACATCCGAATTGTGAAAACCGGACTAGTTACTCACATTATATGATATTAGCTAAATAAACGACACTGTCAAGCTGCGAGAAGAACGATATGATAGTGTATGTGTTTCATGGCTTTTTGAGTTGTTGGGCGAACTTTATCCGGGAACAAAGGCTCTGATCATCTGAGATAAATTTTCAAGCCTTCGTAGTCCGATTAGTCAAGCGAAACGGTAATCTGATCTTAGTTGCTCAGTGAGACCGGTTGTGGGAACGACTATACTGTATGGTTGAGCTGGGCGTGTATTCACTCATTCTCCCATACCGATATTGTGAAACCCAGTTTTGTCGCAAAACCTACAGCTGTTGAAAGCTTGATACTGACTGGTAGCCTTGGGTCTCCTGTATTCAATTTATAAAGTAGAAGAGAATTACCTGCTGCAGCCCCTTGGCTTCACATGTCTCTTACAATCTGAATATAGCGCGCGCACACACAGTCTTTAAGCTGTTTCAGGACCATTATACATAGAAGTAGCACAGCCCTTATTCCACCAAGCAATGTTTTCTGGGCATCCGTGATATCTCGGCGGAATCATTTTTTGTGGAGGGTGTGATTCAAAAAATCCGCCATACATTCATGGACAGCGGAGGCGAGGTTTCAGCTGTATCCGGGTAGTTTAGGCAAGTTCTGTAAGTGCGTGATTTTAGTTCGTTATGTATAGAGTGAACGACTCGAGCTTTTAACACTACTGTGCCTCGCTGGCTGGTACAAATCATTCAGTCGGGATTTCATTCTGTAAGTGAAATCAGTCTATGCCCAAATGCCAAGGAGCACTGCGAAGCTGTTTACTGCCTTTTGGGAATCAACATCGCATTAGTGTGTCGTAGGTAACCTGCGCGGAAGTTGTCAACGCCCGTCTTTTATGGAATTTCGAACCAGTACCTCTTTCACTATTTAGCTGATCTCAGATATTAATCAAAAAATAATTTGCCACAAGATGTACGACAGTTTTAAATGGACGCCGCATATTTTGCGTTCTCACCAAATATCCAATCATTGTGCGCTCTATCACTCCGTGCACCAGTATCGTTATAACGTCGATGGATAATTTTGTGAGTGTATTCCAGGAGAAATTTCCGACTAACCAAATGAAGCCAAGTCTAGTGGAACCTGTCGAGAAATAAATAAATAAATGAATCGTTCAGCAGTAGCACCCTTTTGGTGGCTAGCTGCCATGCTACCCGAAGGAAGCACAAGGGCTGGGATACTGCAAGGTTGCTCATGTTTATACAGGGGAAATCGAGAGACAGAGGTCGGGTTCGAACCACGGACCTTCCGGTCAGTAAATTCGCGCTCTAACCACTGAGGCATCTCGTCTTCTTGTACTATTAACAATCCAGTCTAGCTGACAACGTGGTGTACCGCCGTCGTGTCTGGCAACGACCGGTTAATTTTGTGGTTCTCAACCTTTTCCCGTGAACCTCACGCCGTTAATTCATATGATGTATAACGTGATGTACGTTACGTCGACACCTATGAAATGTAGTCACGGGCAATCGGAGAACCACGACTTGTCAATGTATGTGATTATAATTTCTCTCCATCTAATGAGTAGGTTTATAAATTGTGTATTTTAAGGGGGCGAGATGGTCCAAGTAGTTAGAGCGCGAAGTTGCTGACCAGAAGGTCCGTGGTTCGAACCCAACCTCCGCCTCTCGACTTCCCCTGTCTAGGTTTGGGTTACCTGGAAGTATCCCAGCCCTCGTGCAACCTTCGGGTGGCATGGCAGCTAGGCACCGAAAATGTGCTACAGCTGAACGTTTATATATATATGTAACTACAATGCAATACAGGCGTGTGGAGAATCGGACATGGGGAGCCGGATTTCCTCTCCCAAGAATTGGTCCTAGTAATTGTACACAGCGATTATCTTTTAACTGAGATAATATTTTGCACATTTCTATGCTGAATGTATGTGTTACGTTGGGACAGCTTTGAATTTTTTATTATTCATTAGTATCCTTCGCACATCCAATTCGAGAGTGTAGTTTCTTCCGGCTGCATATTGATACATAATTTCGATTAATTCAACCACTGCATTACACTGAACTGTCCATGCATACACGTCTTTATGTGCATTCAACGAAATAGCCTGTCCTGTTTGGATCGATCTTCGTGCCTGTCAAAAAAGAGTGCCGAACAGTAACTCGGATCAAGTACGCTACTGACTTTCACCTTCCCAAACATTATACAGATCTTATGGTCATGTAATATCTCAAGTATTCAAAAGGGATAGTTCTATGCGCTCAGACGTTTCAGCTTTCCACTGTGCACACAGCCTTTCGGATAGATTTCCTTCCCGTGAACCATACGTCCCAATCATGTCCTACAGTTGGATGTATGTGCGGCGTTAGTGAAACCATTTCTCATGAGTCGGAATATGTCACGGGACAATTTATAGCTACATGGATAGCTATTCAGAACACGTCCTTGTTAACACACATTTGACTGTAGCTAATTTGGCGTGAGAAATACAGCGCTACGTTGGAATCACAGATCAGGGCCGGATCAACGGTTATGATGCCATTGCTTCATGATAGCGACCAAACCGACTAGGCCATAACAATTGATCAAAAAGCAAATGCCATCTTCGGGGACGCGGGGTGAAGGCCCACCTCCAAGTAGCTTATAACAACCTGGGAAGTTGCCATGATGAAGTAACACAACGAGTAGTTGAGGCAGAGAGTTTTCAGCAAACCACAAACGAGACGGTCAGGTGCTGGAAATATAAAAGACAAGTCTACGTCGCTTCCCGACTCGAGGTATCATATCACCGAGGAACTACGTGCAGCTACCGGAAAATTATGGATTGTACCGCGGTGTGTTATACCCGAGATCTACACCGATGTGCGATATTCTGTCAAAATGCTGCTTGTTTTTTATGTTCTATTTCTATTCGGCTGTGGAAATCGAGGTTTCCCATTTCAGCTTGCATTTTTCTGACTCGAAAAGTGAACGATACACTAGGTGTACACCGCTGTACCTTCCGGGTGTATTTCGCAGAAGGCTGTCAGATAAGTAAACAAATCAACCACCAAACGAGTTCCAAGGATATGACTGCTTCCTCTTTTTAACACAGTTCTATCTTTTGATTGGAACGGATTCAGCACATTCTAGCATCTCACCGTACACGATGTCGAACTTAGTTGCCGCATCGTCACAATGCCCGATTTCAGGTCAATGACGGGATATTAACAAGGCTGGTACCGACCGCCCACTTGCCCTTGCTTTTGAGTTAGTATTTGGGTGTGGTGGGATCGATTGATTCATGGGTGGCTGTATCCAACCTGGAATAAGTTCCTCCTGCCTAAGTCAAAGTTGTCTATCAGTTCTGTCAGAGCAGTTGGCCGAGCGCCTACATGTAAGGAGGTGAACGAGATTGAAGCTTGCACACTGAGGTGATGCTAGCCTGACTACAGATGCCGGAATTGGTCTACATCTGTAGATGATCACAGTTTTAATGGATAGAGTGTTGACCAGCCCAAAATGACCAAATAATTTGGCGATTTTAACCCTACTACTTCCCAGCAGGTGTTTTCTGGATTTCGAGGTGTGTGAAAGCAGTTTGGCATGACCGTGAACTATCTTTTGGCTGTGTAAAGTTTTCTTTCAACTGCTTATTTCTGGTGCGCATTCCTGACACTGCCTAACAAGTGTTGCCTTAGAGATGGTGATTTGCGTGTAGTACTACAAATTGCAAGGCGTGCCATAGGGCGTGCTTTCAACGTTGGTTATTTTAATTTTTCCTGTAACCTCTGAAGAAATTTCCAACAGGAGTGAGCTCGTTTATGTGACTGGTTGTTTAGTCCACCATTTCACATGTGTAAATGCACGTATCTTGAGAACCAGGTTGTTTTTGTCCTTGAAAGTTTGGTATAGATCGTTCAGTCCAAGTTACAAGACGTCACGGGAAGCTGCTGTACCGATTTCAATCTGTTAGCGAGTGTTGATATTTCTAGGGTCCTGTACAATTGAAAATTGTTACATCCACATTAATTTTTATCCGCTGACTTTTGTTTCATTGGTCACGTGCATTTTAGCCCGTGCATCCCTGGATCTCTCGGATAAATGTGGAGTAGATTATTTGTCATCGAGCCAAGCCTCATTTCAATATTTCTATACAAATTTATTACGAGCCAGCCGTGCTGAGTAGTACCCAGGCATGAACAACACTTGTAGATCTGTGGTCAATGTGAGGAAAATGTAAATCGATGCGTAAGAAAACACCGTTTGAACTAATTTCATACAGTTACAAACACTGACTGTGCATTTTGTCTACATACTTGACTGTCAGATGAGAACTGGGCTTTCTATTGTTTGGCTGCGTTCGAGCACGTGTTCGTGACGATTGACCGGCATGGTAACACTGGTTTATCGGGAGATTTCAATTATACTTTGAGATGGACAATTTTCTGTTTATAAATCTAAGGACGACCGGTGAGCCAAGTCAGGGGAAAATAAAGGAGATTAATATTAAAACCAGTGAAAAAATCGACAAGTATCTGCTTTATTCAGTAAAATTCCGCGTACAAAATGCGCATTTAGATTTTTATTAGCGTCTCACGTTTTTCATGCATTTTTGAGAGTTCTACTTCAAGCATGGTTAAATATACGTAGATCGACCAGACATAATAAGTAAGAATGTGAACAGACAACGAACTCTGGTAAGCCTGTCACATGGGTCCACTGTTTGGGGTGATCCCTTGTAATAGGGACTTCTTCCATATATTACACGAGTTTGACTGGGTTCCACGAATGGTTCATATTGATTATAACTATTTTTTATTCTGTTTGTGTATTAATTAATTAGTATTAATTAGTGTTTACATGCAGGAAGTATGCTTTTTTATTTAATAGGTTTTCAAATTTTACATGGTTTCTTTCGGACACCAGTCAGATAGTGACACTTTCGGAAATTTTACATGGTTTCTCGCAGCACACTTTCTCGGACACCAGTCAGATAGTGACACTTTCGGATAGAAGAGGATCAAGTTCCCAATGGAATGATAAAATCTCACCAAAATGACAAATAAATTTTCTGGGGTTTTTGTCTACCCAGTCAGTACAATCCTCCGCAGCCTCGTTTTCAAGGATTTGTAGTTTAGATAGAACGAGTCCGTAATTCTTAATATTCATTTGCTTCAGGGCAGTCAGGTTTCAAGGTCACGTCATCACTGATTGCTCCATCAAGGGCGGAACTGTTATTTAACTTGCTTTTTCCTATGCGGTAAACGTTAATTATTTATTCTGACTGTCAGAACAAAAAGACCGCTTTCCACGTCTGTAGCGACTAGAATCGTCCAACTCTATAACACCACTGGAGCTCAGTCGGATTGATGTCTGTTGTTAATTTCGTCTATGTAGCGGAAGACAGGTGAAAATGTATTTCCCTCTTCAGCGTAACAGTAACATTCCTCAAAATATCGTTCCATTAACTTTTTTCCCATTCAACTAACATCCTGGATCCTTTACGTTTGCGTCCGTGCATTTGCTTTTGCGCCTCGCATATGGTCACCATTCCCAATTCAATCACGTTTTTTGTGCCATGGTATATGTGCTTTTACTCGTTCGGCATATATGGGTGGCAATTGGTTTGAGACTCACGTGTTCGTCCATATTTTCTCAGTTTAGACTCTCCAGTATTGCGCAGTCTGTTTTCCTGTGGTCCTATGTAAAAAACGACTTATCGGACAACCGGGTCAGCATGCAGTGACCTGACAGTGACGCACATAAGGCTCTCTTCGACACTCGTGAACATCCAACCTGGCGGCTCAGGTCATGATGTCCGGCGCTACACATCTCCTCGGATGCTTCAAATGAAGAGATGATGGGAGAAGCAAACAGTTGAAGGCAGCTATTTGAAGTGTTTTCTAAGCGACTAGGTAAAATTATGCCTGAATGTAAGTAAATGCTCTAAAAACAGCTCAGCCTCTTCTCCTTCCATGTGACCACAGCTGAGGGAGCAAAAATGAAAATACCACGATGGGAGATGTTATATCGTCCTGCCAGGAAATTTCCTTTAAACTCCTTCTCTGTCAGAAGTTAGTAAGTAAGTCCCTTTAAGTAGTCTCTCTGTAGCAAGCAATAATAGATTAATTTTTCAATTGGCTCCAACCTGGGCTTGGGTCAATAATGGATTTTAGTTATGGCATGGTGGCGAACGTAACCGATGTTTTCGAGTTGCTTACATAGCACGATTACCGGAGCCTTTTGTGATCAACAAAATTTTTCAAGGTAATCACAGTGCTTCACAATGACGATCACACTGTGTGACAACGAAGATTGTTATTTCACTTGATTCGACAACATGACCAGTAGTGAAGCTCCAGGTCTTTCATCCCAGCATTTCGGTGGTTCTCAAGCAGGATACGAAAGTTGTCATGTCGCGGGTTCGGAATTGAATGATGAAACAAACGTGGTCAGTTCTCGAAAGCTGGTGACAAACTGCCCCATTCTCCATATATAGTTTATGAGTTAAAAAGTTGGGTCTACAGTCGCGGTAATACTCCGAGATGTTTGTATGCTTATTCAAGATACACTTGTTTCGGTCTTCCAAACTTGTTTGTATTCCCTATTTTAACATCCCTTCGCTCGTAAATCGTGATTGTACAGGAATCTGCAAGTCTGGTTTAAATGAATCCTCTACCTTTTAGGCTTGAGGCAAATAGAAACAAAGCTGATGAGTTAACGCTGGAACTGGAGAAAACTTCCAAACTGTACGAATTTTACTACGAAGCTGAGGACGTAAGTGCAAGCTATGAATGAATATTCCCTTCGATGAAATCCCCATTCAGCTAAGTGCTTAGATTTCACAAAAATGTCACATCATGACCTTGTCGGCTGTCACGTCATTCTCACTCTCCTACAGTTGGAAGACTGGATCAGAGATAAAAAAGAAGAAATACAGTTGTTGCAAAAAAGAATACCCAAACTGACCTACGAACGGATAGGCTCGTTGGAGCAAGATATTGAAGCGAATCGGGACCGTGGGGACAAGGTTATTACGGTAAGTTTGTCTACTGTTTTCTTGCATCGTTCTAAGGTTCGTGTGATACACATGTAAATTGCAAAGGAAGAAAGATTCGTCATCTGGGGATTATTGCAAAGTCGATATCGATGCAAAACAGCTGTACGTGTCAGCACTTCGTTGGATTTTAGCTCCTTTTCTGAAGGGCGAGAAAATCAGAAGGCATATATGACTTGTTCTTGGGCAGAAGCACGAGTCAATTCATAATGGGTAGTGCAAATTTCGCGGGGTGACTGGGATAAAAAAGTTTCGGCATGGTTGGCGCGTTTTACAAGGTGTGATTACAGGGTGATGTATGGTGTATTATGTGGGCCATCTGGTTTTGTAATTGCTGAGTTTTTATCGCTAATATTGAATACCGCTAAGTTGCTCTCTTTGCTGACTATATCTGGATAGCCTTGTATATTCAATCAAGCCCTGAAGGACAGGCATGTGTTACATGCGACTTGAGGATGTGGTGAAAGACTGGTTTTCGTCGGGATAAAGGAATACTGAAGTATTAGCACTTGCCAACCAGACAGTGTCGAAGTATGTACGGCAGTGAAGCATCAATGTCAACACTGATGTTGCTGTCTTTGATGATGATGAGTGTCGAAATACTGGTAGTTCAGGTGCGTAAGTTGACGATTGATCAGGTGGCAGTTGATCTGTTCGTCTAAAAGCTGCATACTAAAGATGCAACAAGTGGCGACGAGACATCCTCAAGCAAATTACCAAGTTTATCAAAAAGATCAACTGCCATTTGACCAAAATCCTTCCGTCCCAGCCAGTGGGAGAGTATCGGCATAATACATAGCGGGTTACGAATTCTCTTCGTGGGGGGGAGGGGCGAAGGAAAGAAGAAAAAAGGCAGTGTACTGAAAAGTCACATTAATAGAGGGGCTTATAATGTGATCACCTGAGTGTGAGGTTAAGAGAGAACAAGCGTCTAAGTAACGTGGCCGTCCCGGTTGCGGATCGGGTTGGATCAGGTACGAAAGGAGGAAAGCTGGCTAGCAAAGTTGTAGAATAATTCGGCCTTCCTGCATACAGGATCTCTAGGTCAAGAATTCGTCGAAGGTGTAAGTTTATTCACTGGATTATGTCTAAATTGTTTGTTCTCGTTTAAAGCCTCAACAAATATAAAAAAGAGGCCGCGTCTCTCTTATTCTAAAGAGTTTGAATTCAAGCTCACAAATCTGAAAGAATTTCGTTTGTCCACCGTGAAGATTTCAAACGAGTATAAGGGAGTGAGTGTAGAAACGGAAACACAGATGAAGTGCATGACTGGAAAAGCCAAGATTTGGAGGTTTGAGCCTCAGTGAGGACTAGTACAAAGGGAAAGGGGTTAATGGACAATAATTAGTGGGCCGGATTTTTGTTAAAACCCAACCCACTTATGTTAGACGTTGTGACTAACATTAATCAGACAGCAAGGTTAGCTATTCATGTGGGTGCCTCCCAACGACGTTTGCTTTTAGAGTTAAAACCGGCTTCCCAAGGCAGATTTGGATTTGGGTGACAAAGTTCCCCGGAAGACAGTGTGAGCAGCCCATTGTTGTCTTCTAGCTGCTGCTTAAGACTTGTTTTGGAATGAGGATCAAAACTTAGAATGTTGTAAGAAAATCAACTATCTGGTTTCTGCTTACATGCTTGTCCTCAGCATACTTATATTGGAAGCAATGTACGGTCTCAAGACCATATGCGCTTGTATCTTTCTGATGTGCCC
>NW_008751906.1:0-53110 GCF_000715545.1 Opisthorchis viverrini
ACTCGATAAGTCTCATACTTCTTTTGTTCCACTTTTGTCCACTATTCAGTTGTAATTTGTGTCTCTGGTAGCCACTATACATAACTGTTTATTGTTAGTGCTATTTCACCTTCTGATCTTACTTCGAGTAAAAAAGACAATAGCACCTACAGAATCATGGCTGCAATTGACAGCTGCGTATCAATCCCCTGTGCAGTGCAACACTGTCAGTATACTGTTCAGTGACAATTTCTTTCAGTTACCTCTAACGCGAGTTGTTCCTGGAAGCAGATGAAACCACTTTAAAGTGAACCACCAAAAAGTATATATGAAGCAGTGAAGATCGGCGTTATATGAAACAATTCAATGCGCGCACCATGACAAGAGCGTTGTTGGACAAACAAAGCGGAAGCACCTTACTCGACTGCATGAGTGACAAGTTACCATATTCGTACATGAAAATCAAAAGGACCCAAACTGCTAAATTCTTGTTTTTGCTCAAATCTAAATGAGCATCCAGATGAAAACCAGCATAAAGTGCTGATTGCGGGATAGGTAGCATAGTTTGTCTGATTCCAGAGTACAGTATGGAAAACTTAGTAATAACAAGCATCGCAGAAATACTGAGAAATTCAAGAAGGCAGATTTTTGCTGTCGTTCCAAACAGTCCTACTATTTTTAAGATTACTACAGACAATCCGTCATCGACAGGTCTGTGCTAACTCAATGCTGAGACCTAAGCTGACCTTATTCAGTTGATTATACTGGAGAATCGCAATAAGATCAAACGAACACTTTGCGTGAATGACCGACATTACTGCATTTTACTTCGTCGTGATGCTAAAATGTTTCGAGTGGTGCTGCACTCAACCGAGGTCGGACACTGGTTCGTGTTGCGTGAATTCTAGTTAACCCAAGTGAACAGTACAGATGTTCGCATATTAGTTGTCCTCTAAAAAAGCGGCCTTCTGGATAGCTTTCTTCTGATTATGTATCATGCATAGGATCGGATTCAGGCATTAGCGTGGACTATTCATAATAAGCGTCTGCATAGATTTTGCGTTGGTCTTTGCAATGTGGATCCACATGAATTTTTCAGTGAGTTAACTACGTCAGGCATTCTCCAAAAAGTAGATTTAGCCTGAACTTTCTATCAATAACTCATTTGGTTTCTATGGTTGAGAAATATTTTCTTCACATCAACCGTTTCCGGCAACTACTGAGCACCAACTCAAGGTCGAAAAATCACATCTGATAAGCATCTGATTCCCATCTGATAAATTCTGATCGAACCTCTTCGAACGAAGAAATCTAAAACAAAGGATTTCTAGAATATCCCGACGTTTCCACCAATCTGAGGTTAAAATTAATTGAAACAACCATTAGTTTGATATTTGTCTTTTCATGTTGATGAACACCACATGATCAGTAAGGACTACGCATGATGAATCTATCATTCATTCACAATAGTGTCCCTTTTGCTCGCCTACTTTAATACCATACTAATAAGAATGTTCAACCCAGACCTGGTACATTACTCAAGCGGGTTTTCTTGAGGCTAATCAGGCTGACACAGGCGGCGAGTTTTCATCAGCCTTGAACCCGAATTGCGCGAAATTTAGCTTATCCTTATACGTTCCCTGGTATACTTCTGGCTGGAGAATCAATTGCAATGTCACAATTGAGAGACTGATCTGGGTTCCTGTTTGGTAAAACGTTTGCTGTTCAAATTCCGTGCTATTCGGGTTTGAGTAGAACATTAGGTTAAAGAAAAACCGATAGCCACCCCTACCTGTGAAAG
Organism: Opisthorchis viverrini; assembly: GCF_000715545.1. Taxonomy (NCBI): domain Eukaryota; kingdom Metazoa; phylum Platyhelminthes; class Trematoda; order Opisthorchiida; family Opisthorchiidae; genus Opisthorchis; species Opisthorchis viverrini. The sequence continues at coordinate 1,781 of NW_008751906.1, forward strand.
GAAGAAGGCATTCGCTGTGGAGTTATTTTTCGGAAATATCAACTGATTGGTTACAGGCCATTGAACAGAGAAGCAAAACTCTAATCTGCATCTTAGTTACAAAACCTGGACACAGATCTTCTCCCGAACGAGTCTTCCTGGCGATTCATTGCCTCCAATCATTCGTCGGTCAAATAAAAGCAAATGTTACAAAGTGGCCCCGCGAATTTCGCAACAGAATTCCATTTTTCAATCGACGCAAAGCGAAATTTTACGAACAACACATACTACTCGCGTGCCTCTAGATCAGTAGTATCTCCGTTACACCTGTACTACAAGTGCCGACATCTATATTACTTGAAACTCGTGGTCGAGTTTCTAGCTATTAATCTGTATTCGAAGAATCCATAACACCCTGATCTTTCGAGAAAACAAACTTTCGATCCCATTTATTAGATAACAAGTTACAGCAGCCGTTTATTATATACCTAGGGAAAAGAATGGGGTTCGCGTTGCCTTCCTGCCAGACCGAATAGTGAAGAAGTTCTCCAGGAAAACTTAAGTGGAGTTGGATTTGAGAGGTTGTTTAACAGCAGCACGTGGAGATATCGAAATCCCATAGAGGTTTGCAAATCAAGAGTGACTGTGTCTGCAGCAGTCTGCAGTGCAGGAAGTTCGGTCGAGAATACAGCCGCAACAACGACTATCGTGACTTGCCTATTGCATATCACTGATGATGCGAACGATTCTCATAATATAGATCGCTGGAGTTTCTAAGACCTGAAAATGTTTCATGTATCACACAGCACAAACCTGACAGAACTTTCTGAATACACCGAACTCGCACACATTCAGTTTATTCAGATTTGTGATCCTACAATCCCGATGCCAGTTTACGAATGTTCGGTAAAATTTTCCCCAGTCACGGTCTCAGATAACATCCTTCATTGCAATTCTCAGCTCCCCGTTTTGTCATCTCTTAGACGTAATTTCATACAGTTATCTGAATTATATCCTATACCTGTCTCAGTATTACGGGTTTTTTATAGAATGGAACAAAGAACGGCAAAAAGCATCTTATCCGAATAAATCACCATAGTAAATTTTACCAGTTTACTGGCGTTTACTGAGTCCAAAGATCGGATTGCAAATGTGTTGTCATCAATTCAGGAGATATAATTAGTGCAGCAATGAATCACTGTGTCAGCAAATGAATCCAACCATCAAGCTATAGATAAACTCACTAGGATGCGCACTCTGTAGTTTATATGATATTGTCGTACTTCGGCAAGCTTGAATCAATGTGCTCAGTGTTCAGAATGTTCACCCTTAAAAAAAGAAAAGATAGTTTATACGCTTCAGTCTGTTCGGTCTCAGTTCTGTAATTTTCTTTTGTGATACACTTGAGGCAAATCCCCAAGAAAATGTTAAAAAGCGCCATCCCCTGAAGCGACAGAATAAATGGTTTATCATGTGATCTTCAGTCGTTGGCTTGATTTGCTCAAAAGCCTGGAATCTCTTCAAATTACGGCAAAGTAGATGTCTGGGAAGTAGTACAAAACCACCCATACTATCGGTGAGAAACGTGTTGGTCTTGATTAAATACTGAGGGTGTGATTGGTTTTATGCTTCTTTATGTCTCACCGCAGCCAGACTAAATATGCGATGGAGCATGAAAACTAGAAAAGACAAAACTGGGCTTTTCCAAGCCCTAAGATAGACATAAAAGTGGCGTAAAATTTGGTAGTCCATTTAGGGGGTTAGGAACGACAGAAACCGATAATTGGTGCCTTGCAGTACACAACCGAAAACGTCAAACAGGACATATATTAGGCATTGTCTTTGCTTCATATAACGTGAATTCTTGTCATCGCGTTTCCTTCTGTTTCACGGGCACTCCTCAAACCTGCTGCTTACCCGCGACTCTGGGATTGCTCAGTGTAATCAACCCAAACCGTACTTCTTTCCAAATAAGACGAAATATCTAATCCTTTCAAGCTGCTTTTCAAAGTACTTCCCACTATTTGCATCAAGGGGAGTTCTGTCTGGCTGACGGTTGATCCTGTAAGCACAGTCGTTCAACCTTACCGTACATAGGAAATAAAAGAAGCGGTTATCAAGTATGCAACTTACAACTTCACTTTAGTTGCTTTTTGCCGTCGTCAGGTAACATCAGTGCGTCTATATTTTACGAGTTTCATACGTATGATAATGGGACATCGGACTGATTGAAAATCGCGGGCTGGTTCCACCGGTTGGTCCCCAAGAAAGATTTGGGAACAAAGGAAGCCACAGGGAGAAATTCAAGGTAGGTTGCTGCATCGAACACTGCTTTCGTTTGATAGATATAATCCAGCTATAATTTTTAAATTTTTCAGTGAATAGACCTCATAACAATATGTCCAACATTTGCAGTAAACAGAGCGTATATATAGGCCTGTACATTGAATGAACCAATCAATAACTTTAGCGAATATACATTCATCTGCAAACCAATTTGGTTCTTTTGAGAGACTCACCTGGAAACCGGTCGTGGGCTGTCGATGGATTTTCAACAACCTTATGAGTAGTACATTACCATTATACATGTATCGCGATATTTCAAATATCGTAGCGACTGAAGCATGAGGCGGCCTGGTGCATGTTTACAATAAAGATTCTACCACTTTTTCCCTATTTTGCACATCCGCTTCATTTTGACGACTGCGTACGGCAGTGAATCTCCGCCAAAATGTGTATGAAAAGACGCTATGTGCGTATATTTATTTGTATCAAACTCAGTAGGTTCAATGGGGATTTTCACGTTTTACGGAGCGTCGAACCAGTGTTGCTCAACAAAATTCTGACACTGTGAAAACAACGCTGATGAGCATATTTATATTTACTCATTCATTATGCGCCAAGTAACGACACTGCCGTGGTTGTGTTTCCAGTCCTAAATACTGCTATCCGTGCATGTTCAATGAGTCGTTGGATTTTGCCGACAAGAAATGGATTACCTAGAAAGATCGAGGCAACATCTATCAAGTAGCCACTTCCAGCAAACTGCGCCATTGCTGTTGGCGAGTGATGTGACACAAAGTTAGTATACTGTGAACAATATGACAACCTGAAATGTTTACACTGCATGTTAAACCAAATCGTATTATTACTTGAGGCTCAGTAATCATCCATAATCATGTAGTGAACTTTCCCGGGGCTCACGTTTTAGTTCATATCCTAAGGCTTCGTTTGCATCAGCTCACCGACTTCACAAACAATCAGGTTGGGTTAGTAGATACTTGAGCTGAATTCCTCAAACGGAACTTGGTCATGGGGTAGGGGTTTCCGTACACACCAATTCGTTATACATTTTTTGGTCTATGAAGATTTATTTTACCCAAAATATTTTGAATGGTGTACTCTGCCGTAAAAGCTTACCGGTTTTGATAAACAAAGCACAAACGAATCAATCGCTTTCATACTAAACTTACGCTGAATAGAGGTGAAAGCGAGTTCAGAAGAAAGTTCAACCGAAAAACGAACACTTGCAGTACGAGCCATTATAGCTAGATGAAAATCTTCAACAAGACACTGGTTTTCTAGTGGCCACAAACGTATCAGAGAGCGTTTTCAAATATTACGAATAAATTTTGACCAACGGCATATTTGGTAGCGATGGCAGGTATATACCGAGAAACGCTCAAGGCCCGGATGCAGCTTGTCACTCATACCAATGAAAATAATTTCGCTGCCCGTTTATATTGACTACGTGGACGCAACCCAGATGCAGAGGCATCTCCAATATTTGAGTTTTACCATAATTTGACCCGAACCCAGCCCGCACATAACGGACGGTATAGTCATTAGTGGAAAATAGATTACCTGTGTTGTTCTTCTGGGAGCAGCCACTCAGATGTCTTATTCTAATCCACAGATTCTCGTCCCTCAAAAAGATTAGCCTCAATACCTTCAGCAATTTCTGGATGGCACGCACTCTAAACTCTCTCGTTTTGCAAAAACAAATCTCAGAGACACACCATTTAAATGGTTTTGTAATTTAATAAACAAATTTATCAGAAGAACTACCGAGAACGAAATAAATGAATGGGACATCTATAGATTACCTGGCATAAAAATAAGTCTGCGTGCTGGGAAAATACCTACTAATGGGACAATAAATAAGGCGTATTTTACCGGTATTCGTCGACCATTATTTGGGTTTTGTTTATTTCCCCACTGTTCCAGACACGCTTGGATATAAAATAAAACTCATTAAAAACGTTCAAATCATTGGTACCAATTGATATATTGCACCACGTAGTGTGATTTGTTTCATTATACTGCATTGTACTTACCGAAGATTGCGATGCCTATCACTCGTGGTCTTCGAAAAAACCTCTAACACTATTTGAAAGTCCAGTTTGACCATCGAAAAGTTAGGATAATGTGGGTCGAACAGTAATAGTAATCGTTTTCGTTGTAGAAGGTAATTTGTACATACCGCACAACTCACGTTAATAAACTAAGGAAAATATCGTTTTCAGAACACTTGGACGCACATTCGCATAATGCACACACCTAATGTGATTCAACACCAAAATAAACAAAATTTCCCATTTTCCACTTAACATAATCTTTTATGTATAGTACCTGAAGAATTATTCGCATGCTTCTAATCGTTCACTTGCAATCTACCGCTGTGTGGAACCCAATGAATTCGAAAATATAAACAGCGCAACTGAATAAACCGATGAACACTACTTATTCAAGTACTGGATGAGCCACATTCAACTCGCCTGTATGAATTATTCGCCGTAATGTGTATCTTTCCTATCTTTGGGGTCAGGCGTTGAAGTTGAGGAAAACGGATCATTCTTATTCTGTTTCTCACTGCTGCCTTTTCGACTGCCACTCGTCTTCAGCTACCATCAGTTATAATCCGCAAGGCCATCTATTAGCACGATGCCTACCCAAACGGGTTTCGATGTCTCTGATAGCGAGTTTGAATAGGAGTCTCCGGCTTTAACCTGCCTCGCCATCAGTTGCCGAGAACTGCAACGGGAAATATTATACCGGATTCATAATAGAAGTTACTTTTTACGATTGAAATAAATGTTCCCAACCCCTATTTGAATGATTTGCGTTCATTAATGCCTTGAACTGCACTGCTGAAACCTTTTAAACTTCTTGGATTACACACAGCAGTTATTAGGCTGTAATAAATGTGAGGTATTCATGTGAAAAGGAAACAAGCTTGAAGTTTGTACGTGATAAGTCCCGACACTTTTGACGAGCACTGATCTACCTCCACTAGGAATCATTAAACAATGGAACGAGAAGTAGGTGCTTGATAAAATATTTCATACCATGGACGTACCATACCCACACGTTCCACATAAAATTGCGTAAAACAACGCGCTGTATAAATGATAATATGGCTTGGAACGATTGTGTATTTATAAAAAATATATGACTGATTAATAAATCCCAGGAAAACTCAGTGTCCATTTGAGCATCCAGTGGGTGTAGAAGACTGGTACCCAACGCCTCAAAGGATGTCAACCCCTGTGATTGTCGGCTCCATGCGTTCAGTTGATTCAGTTCACTCTGTCATAGAACGTTTTCATCCGTAAAGCTTGCCAGGGTACCAGACTTTATTTTTTGGATGTTTTGAACACCGAAAATACCATACCATGTCTCTCAATGGACAGGACCAGTTGTAAAACTTACAGTTGTGTTTGCAGTATGGGAGAAACGTGTGTCTATAATGGACATCTAGACAGATGTGCACCTCGGCTATTTTAATGAAGGAGACTGAGTTGGGCTGCGGTCAAATAATGACTCTGATCTTTTCATTAATGTGCACCTCGTTCCGAGTGACGAACCAGATTTATCATTTGCAGTACCGGAAACATTTATTTTGCTCTTTCTGACGCCAATAATCATAATCTCAGTCTAGTTTCATGGACACTTAAAGTATCAATTCACTGGACTTATAGCACAGCATAGTTGTAGGAGAAATCACAGAAGCATGCTCCATAACCACCGACAGTCAAAAAATAATATATACTCATTACAGTTGCCATGCTAAGTAAATGGATAAAATCGGTAGGTGGCTTGAAACACGAGCGAAGAAACCGGTGCCGAAAATAACTCCGTACCACGTCGGCCGACTAAAAAAACGCCGACCGAACCCAGGATCATATCGCTGATCGCTAGTCTTCTCATCAGTACAGGTAACAGATGCGGAATTGACTCATCGTTGCAGGTCTTAGCACCAAGCAGGTAGCCACAGATGTTTTCATTTCCTTGAGACTTTACTGATTAGGCGTCCAAAGTCTGTCCGCTGCCCTAGAAAGCCCTAAGAATCACTCTTAATGTGCCTTGAATTACTTGGATGGTCAGGTTTTTCCTAGATTTTCTAGGGGTTTCAAGGCACATTGCATTAAGTATCTTCTACATCTTTACAATTTTTGATACCAAATGGAGATTTTGTTCTAGCGTCAGAAGTGAATAAATTAGAAGCATGAGAAAAACACTTGAAAACAGCCCCTTTCGTTATCTGGTAGATAAAATAGATTAAGACGCATTACACTTAGTGACTGAACAGATCAGAGAACACTAATGAACACATCATCTGTGCAGCGATCGTTTTATTTCATTCAAGTTCTGTTGCTCAGTTTTCCGGTTATTGCTCCACAGGACGCACTCATTTCACGCACAACAAGATTCGAAACTTATATTATTGACCCCCATGCTTCCTATTTTCTGAATCAGTTCCACATAGACTGACAGTGTGAGGTGAACCGTACGAGAAGTTAAACGAGATACCTAATTAAACTAAAATGTCGTAACGTTTTGAATTTCTTGACCACAAAGCTTGTATAAATGAGGTCGACGTTAACTTTTCAATGCACCGGTTAATGCACTACCAGCAAGCATTACGCTTGAAATACAACTGTTAAAGCAAATATTCCTGTAATAAACTATCAACCCACATCAGACTTCCAACGAACGAATCGGAGTAGTTCTGCCAATGAGGCACATTGTCATTGGTCAACCCAGACAGCTTGCCAACTAATCTGTTTGTGAATCTGTCAAGGACCTGGATGAGCAATCACGTTTTCTTGGAGGACGCACACGCGTTTATTCGACTGACTGTGAGGCTACTGATGAATACATTAAATCCCAGTCTGATGACCCGCTTCACTTACTTGGCGAATGGACTGTGAGACAGGCACGGATATCCCTTTTACTCCTTCAGACATCCGAAATTCTCGTTCTGTGAATTCGAGTCTTTTGGTTGTGGATATCACTGTGACCGCATTGTGTGGGATAGGCGCAATCCTAGCCTCCATCTGCGTGATTTTTGAACGTTACTGGGTATCGAAAGATTACAATAAGGCTGCTGAAGCTGCGCACACAAATTTCTATGATTCCGGTAAGTCGTAGTTTTGTGGTAAAACAAATGAATTACTACACCGATTGGGATGATGCGAAAGTCGGTATACATTTAGGTGTTCTATCCATGGATGATGTAATCAAGGCTATCTACCAAATCGTTGCTTTGATCTAGTATTGGTCCTTATAGGAGAGGTGTTCAGGCGAATTTCCCTCGATGTGCATCACCGAAGCGTTAATGACCTTATTGTTGCGAGCACTCAGGTAGGCAACACATACAGATGTTTATATAATTGGGCTCATATGTTTCATTGAAGACAAGCACTATCTGCTATTAAGTAGTATCCTGTAGCCAATGACCTCTGGACATATTGGTTCACTATGGAGCATACAGCCTTCCTCAACAGAAACTCCTTAGGCTGTATCAAGTAGTGTACATTTTACAGGGGAAATAAGGTCTCATTCTGTGTGATGTAGTTCAGGGGTTAGTCCATTGTTCGGCTCGCGCTACTGCTTAAAGATTATTTTATTCCTTATCGTGCGCAGTGTGATTAAGTGACCAAGTTTTTGAAAATGTGTTGCTAAGGCACATCAGGAGAAAGGCACTATAGCATGCGTAGTTTTTGACTTGTAATTCTACAAATTAATCGCTCAATTTCCAGACCCGCCCTGAGAGCTTTTGTGCTGATTATCTATGTCACAATATGCTTCACTAGCCCGGGCTATGAAATATTTGCTAACAATCATGCGACTTCCCCATGTATCTTTGGGCGCTTTTAATTCATCCTCATCCGGTAGGACGCTGATATACAAAGAAACAGTCCTGAATACTGCATCGGTTTTTGGTTTGTCAAGCAAAAAAGATGTCTTGTTGGCAAAACGCTCTTAAGTAGCAAAGCTATATTAATTGACCGAATTCGCATGGCTTACTATATTTAAAAACAGACGTCAGATCAGTCTTTGCGTTCACGTTTTCTTGTGCAAGGTCAGTCGGTTTACAGCTGAACAGCTGATCATGTGACATCACACCGAGTGGTTGTAAAATTTGGGTCTGTTCGCCCAACTTGCACGAGGCCACGCCACACATATGGTTTGGGTGAACCCGTTACGTCAGTCACTGCACCGAGAGCCAAACGTGTGACGTCATGTAATTGAAGAAAACTGATTGAGTATGGCGAAGCAGAGAAAAGCATGTCAAGGGTGTCACTGTGATTATAAGATAAAAAGTGGAAATATTGACTGCTGTGGGTGAAGATACTGAGTCCACAGAGTCACATCCTACAGTCTCTTCCTATCAGATGTTGCAGTAATTGGCTGCTATTATTTAATTTCATCCCGCTGGTTTCCTCTTCGTACGCAATCGCATCACTCCGTCTACGATGAAACTCCTTTAGCTGATGCCAAATAGTTATCCAACATTCTGGAGATCCTTGACATGGACTGGATGTTCTTAGCACCTTCCACGTTCTTAGCACCTGAGTGAAAAAAGCAAGGCGGTTTTCGATGTCTTCCTTGGCTGACTGCACGGTGTAATGAAACAGTTCCTTCAATGCCGTCCAACTCAACCGCTTGTGCAGATGAGTTATACTGGTGCAGCATGAAAATATACCTGTATGATTTTTGACAAAGCCTGTGCTTGCTTCTTTTCCACTAGACAAAATAAAGGCAAAAGACGGAAATAAATGCATTCAACTTGCTTAGATGTCTTGGGAATTAACCGTGCTGGATTCACAGGATGCTTCTTGTAGGTTGCTGAAGATATCGATACTACTCAATGCCATTTAAGCTCTTTTATTAAGTATCTATCCTGATTGTCTGACTGATTGGCTGAAGCTTAATGCATATCGAAACGATTGGGGCAGACCATCAAGTGTTTGCGTGACAGCGAGGCATCAGTCACGTAACATACTATTATTAAAACCTGGATGTTATTCCATCCACTTGCCCCGCAGGACGAAGAATCTAGCTTTACTAATCCAGGTTTTTAACACTGTCAAGCACATAAATTGCACTTTCCTAGCTGTCCCATAATCAGCCCAAACCCATGGACACGTTGCACTTTAACGCTATCAGCGCCTACCATATTATACTCTCAGATGTTATAAGGGTATGCACAAACACTCACTCCGAATAATTTTAGAATTCTGTGATATGCCTATTGCTGACGGTTCACGTATACTGTTTCTCGGTTTTTTAGCATAGAATATGAGCAAATCAGACCTTGATACCCCATCTCTAGATCTTAGCACTCACGACTGACTACATTTGGATGCGCAAAATATGCAAGTAGCACGATTACCATTATTCCGAAAATTCCCATTTATAATAAGAACACAGATGGGTTGGCGAACATGTTTTCGGCAAGGTCTTTTCAATTCATACAATTGCAAAGGTTAAGAGAGCGGTATTTAACATATTTGAATGAGTATGGTGTAAATGGACAGGGAATCGAGTGAGATGACATTGGCTACCTATCAAAGAACCATTAGTTCAGGTCGCCAATAGGATGACTTGAGCTAGTCAGTTCGGGGGGTGCTGTAGTTGTGTGTTCAGCACACGATGCATGTGGGGGGGGGAGGTGAGTTGAACCATGTTAAGTACAACACACGAACAAAGCGTTTTTGCCGACAAAGGATCGGGTCGCGATGTCGTATGGCGATAGCTTCAGCCACTGAAATTGTGCGCTGCTGTATTGATCTGGGTTGGTTAGCCGGCGCCTTGCAAACAACGCGGAAACTTTGACTGGGTATCACGTTGTGTGCAGTGTCAGCTAAATGTTGTACTACGGAGCTGGTTATCGCCCTCCTGGTTCCAGAAGCTAGCCATGGTGGATTGTGTTCCTTCATTCTTTGGCTGAGTTGCCTAGTCGTGCGTCCGATGTATTCCGCTGCACAGCAGCAAGAGAATGAGTGAACTAACATAATTTGGGCGTGGACAGGCACTCTATCCTTGAGATTAAAGGGGGACAAACGATTGCTGGTGAACCAGGCTCGGAGTTTTGCGGCCGAGAAAACTTTGTTCAGACTGGTGGAAAATCTTCTGTTCAGTAGATCGGCCGGTATATCTCCCTTAAACGGGAGGCTAATGTAAACTGGTTTCCTTCCAGCTGTGGCTGTGATGGTGTTTGCTTCTTCCCTGATCAAATGTTTTGTAATAAATTTTTCACTCGATTTCCTGTCCATTTGCACCATACTCATTCAAATATGTTAAATACCACTCTCTTAACCTTTGCAATTGTATGACTTGAAAATATTACCATTATGTCAAGCGCTTTGGCTTATCCAGGAGCGCAGCGATGGACAAGACGCAGGAACTCCTATCAAGTTCATAGGCCTGAACTGAATCAGGCCCACATGCTGGTAAGATAGAATCAAACGTTGTTGCAACCGTCTCAATAATTGCAATTTACGTGACTTAAATTGTACCGAAAATGCTTGAAGCATTTCTGCTGGATTTATTGTGTGAATACTCTCAAGAACATATTGAGTGATGACCAAATGCAGGCTACGTGATTCTATTTCGGTAAACATCTTCAGGAGGTTTTCCTTCATCTGTTTTCTGTGGTATTCCACAATGCTGCCAAACTGTAGGCTAAATCGAACTGATAATACACGCTGCATGTGATGAGTAAGCCAGGGTTTGGTGCACATATTCAAGCAGGTTTGATATGACTAGTATCGCTTCACTTATAGCTAAAAACCTGGGGTTAGTTTTGCACAATCCAATACCAAAAGGGTCCACAGGAGCAATCCAACTGATTGCACAGTATTGCATTTTAAAATCTAACCTGATATATTTTTTGAAAGACATCGGAGTGAATGCACCACAATATGTTCTTCAGAAGGTTCCGCTCTGTGTTTTACCGTCCCGATAAGTTTGTCTGATTTCATAGGCAGACAGCTTGGACAGTCAAATTTCAAGTTTGGGTAAAGCATATCCTCTGATGGTCAAAAACAGACGTGGCTGCACTGTAGCCTAAACACGTTTTGAAGCCGAGGTGTACTTTCGTCTCAAGTCAGTTTTCATGAACGCCCTTTTGAACTACAGGTTCAGAAAGCTCCACGACATCTCATGACTTGTCTCACCTACCTCACTATTCAAGAAACGGGCGCAGTCCTCAAGATATCACCAAAGTTATTTTCTACTTAAACATCGGAATCTGTGCGGAGGCAATACGTTGACTTGCATATAAGGTTGATGTTAACGTGGGTGTTATCGTAACCGCCAACTAATTGTCCCCAACAATGGAGCTTCATTTTTCAGTTGGTGTGCTACGCTTTCCTGACCAAACACTACTCACAAGCGAAGCAATCAGCCGAGATTTGTTTGAATCCCCCTTGTCCTCCTTGTTGACTAGGTGAACTTCATGTGGTGCGTTCTGAGTCTAGTGTGAACCCCAGCACAGTGCACACGGTAATAGCCTGTCAGCAGTTTTTTCTCCGTCCACGACTGTAGTCAGTCAAAGAAAATTCAGTACATCGCGGAATATCTGTTTGAGCAGCACTAAAAAATAAATGTGCGTTCATTCATTCTTTGTGACACTTTTGCCCGGGAAGAATAAGTGGGTTGAAAATCAAGGCCATTTCACATGAATGTTGAGGAAGTGTTACTTTCCCCGGAATTTTACCCGTTTGAGAGTTTTTTTTCATACAAAAAACAAGTATCTTGCTGGCCACAACGAGTTGCTTATGAGCAAAACTTATGTGTCTAAATTCTGTCGTGGTTACGCACTCAGGCATGAATTTCAAAGTAGAAGACTTCACGTTCGATCTGAAAACCACTATAGCCAACGAAAGGCAGTGATTTAGCTGTTCAGTTCTTTTGAACCGAAGCAGGAGATTTCTCGGTACGAAAGTGCATTTAGCTGGTTTTAAAATCTACCGCTTTGGCTAGGACATTGTTACAGTCATACAATGCAAAGATGCAGGAGGGTATTTTTGAACAAGACACTTATGTCAACCAAATAGCTGACGAACGAAAGTACGTGCAGAGATCTGATGAGTTCGACGACAGACTCACGTGTGGTCTAGTAGGTGGACACAATATCTTGGGAAAACCTATGATGGACTTATCATTAAAATATCCCCATTTTAATATCGGTGGTCTAGCCGGAGCGTACACTGATGACGGTGGCAGTAAACAGAATCACTCAGTGCTTTTTTGAGCTCCCGTCAATTGCACTATTTCCGCACAATTCAACGCACTACGGAAACTTCTAGGCCCATCTGATAAGACCTGTTAGGAACGTGTATTGGCTTGGAAGAAACTCAACATCATTGTCCTAATTCAGTCTGTGAGCATGATCCTTAGCATTAGGAAATCTGAACAAGGGTTATTTTACGGATGTGCCAACAAAACTGGCGGTGGGAACTCCCAATAGTTTGGAACCTCAGTTTCTATGGTGGTCCTTAGGGATTGTACGGATGTCCTATAACCATGTTAGTATTGGACGCGGCTTCCAGCCAACCCATTTAAAGGAAGAAATGAAGGCAAGCAAAGTCGTGACAGGTTAATTTTAACTCATATAATCTGAATACCATCGTTTTCTACCACTTACAGTCAGCAAGGTAACCTGAAATATGCCGTAAAGTACGTGCCAATAGCCGTGGGACATGGAGTATATCTAGGGCAGGTGTGGAAACGTAAGTTACAGATATTTAACTGACGAAGTTAAAAACCCAAAAGTGAGGATCAGATCTAAATTTAGGATGTCGCGTGGGATCACATATTGTCCTACACATAAAAAGCGGTGGAGGGGAGACAGTGATAAATTAGAAATAATCTAAATTGAGTGGAAGCTGTTAAGTTTAGAAAATGCAACATTGAATGTTAGAAATAACAAGGATTTGCGTTTCCATGTTGAAATAAATATTTCCCGTTAGGTAGCTTCAAGCATTAACAACAAATTTGTTTGTATTTGTGTAAAATAGAAAGGTTGTTATCCCTATGAGCGTCTGAAACAAGATGGCTGAATTGAGCTGTTGCAAAATGGGACAAGATAGCTCTAACAAGACGTTTCTCGGACGTAAAATGCATTGAAGCCATTGATGCGGAACAGGAAAGCTAGTGCTGTTTGTTGGTGAAGGCCGTAACCCAAACTAGACCTCAGTGCCTGAGACCAAACCGATCTTACACTAGCTTTTTCATGCTGAGGCTATTAAACTTGATATAGCCCCCTCAAAGTACCACCGATAAGCTTCAGGAAGTTATCCTAAACTCTAGTTTTTACACATGGAATATTTTAACCAATCCCAGGCAAATATCCATTGATGACCTAAGTCCATATCTTGTGCTACACCTCAATGCCTATAGAGCCTTCGTAATTTCCCATTCCACTTTTTTTCCTTTACACGTTCCATATCGATCTGTTATCATCACAAGCAATAATGTTTGCCAGATGTCTAATCCTGTTTACCATGCAGACGGCAGAGAGTAAACTTAGAGATTACACCAGTTCGAGATAAAACGAACTCAAATTAATCCTACCAGAACGTGGCATTTTCTATTTAGGTTATTTTAACTTCTGTATTTTTAAGAAAAATCTCATTCATATGTTGGACATTAGTGTAACTTGTGAACTCACATACACTTACTCATTCCGCATTATAAAGAACAAGACGTTTGCCGACAATGGCACATCCTACTTATACGTGTGAACTTGAGGTTGCTCCGTATGGGGTAAAACTGCTAACTAGTATTTACGATTTGCGCTTTGGTTTTGTCGAGTTCGAAGTCGTACATTACGAGAAAAAAAAAGCAAAAAGATAATAAGATATATTCTACTTCACGTTAGTCTCAGATTTATTGGTTCAGTCAGACGGCTGTTTCGTCCAAATTTTGGATCATCGAGAGCGTGAATCTCACGTGACTCCAGGGTGATTTGTACTCGCGATCTTCCGGCTAGTAGGTGGAACATCTAACTGTTTGGTTACGAGCACACACTCAGCAATGTGATTAACTCGAATGAGGACAAGATATAGCTTAGCCATCCTTCAAATCTGGTATCAAAACCATTTAGCTGCAAAATGGTTGGACAGTTTCTGGGAAAAATATGCGCCTTGTCTAGTTGCTAACGGATCTGAGAGTAACCTAGTGAACTTTCCTTCGAAGGACAAATCCAAAGTTTCTACTTAGTATGGTAGATTCATCTATCCGCTTTCTAGTCGATTTCATGTAACTAAAAACTGGCATACTTGACCAACCGTACTTTGAGACACTGAAGTGTCACGTGAAATCTTTAGATCCAGTTCATCGGCTCGTCTTGCAGCAACATGTTAATGACCCACTTTTGCAAGGTTTACAGCAAATAATACGGTAAAAACGCTCCGTAAGAGATGCATATTAGGGGGCTAGTTGGGCTTCTTGTTCAACGTTTAGCGCACGCGACCCCCTAATCCGATCGAGTGGCAGTAAGCTGAACCAAAGATCTCCTCACACCAGAGACTTCGTCATTCGTTTCAACCAGCAGACTCGTAATTAAATGAGTTAGTTCGCTTTGCTTAGAAAATTGTAAACATATTTCTAAAATATTTTTTAGATAAAATAATGAATTACCACTAGCCATACTTCAGTCCAATTAAATTTGCCTCATGGTTTAGGAGGACTAGAATCCAAATTCGTTGCTGGTGTTCCTCCTGTGAATCGATTAGAGACATTATGCAGCATGTTTCGTAAAAGAAAATATTTGGTAATGTTCCACTTATTTTGGCCCACTTAGGAAATTGACATAGCCAGAATGTAGCTCAGCTTCCTTTGAATTTTATAAAATGTGTGATACTGTGTGCGACTGTTGGACACATTCGCAAGACGATAATTGATCAAATCATATGGGTGTACTTTTCCCGCATGAAAGACAAAGATAGAATGTGATCCATATTTTTGTATAGTTTTTTTATTATTTTTTGTGTAAATCCTAAGTTGCATTTGGTACTGTGAATGCGTACTATTCTGATACATTATTTTATTCTACACCATATGAAGTGTTTCCAATTCAGTTTCGCACGACTGATTACAACTTGGCTCGAATTCCTTTGCATCTTATATCAAACATAAAATGAACTAACCTATCCAGCCGAAAGACAAATTTCTAGATAAAACGTCTGGAACTGTGGGTTGCTGGTTAATCAGCACAGCATGAGTTTCAGAACTCCCACATCTGTCCACTGATAAGATATTGCAGGGAAATCATCCTACTTCGTAGAAGAAGAGCTCTTTTGCCCGCTTATCATTTGCCTAATATATCACACCAAATGGTCGGTTACATCAACTGGCCAAAACGCTTTAGTTCGGATGAGATTCATCACTAAAGCAATAAGGCTAGGTGATTCTAATTTACGAAAAATCGGCTGCCACGACAAGCCTGTTCCCTGTGTGAAATAAAGTTTTTTCTCGTCCGGAACCTGCTGGTTGTTTCGTTATATAGTTTGGAGAGCCTGTCTTATGACCTCCACACCCTTTTTTGTTATTCTCATGGGAAAGAAACTTGAAAACTTCAGTTGATTCATAAAAAGGAAATCAACCATTATGTGTTGGGCAGAAGAGGAATCATTCTTCGTTGTGTAAGAAGCAACTTCCACTTCTAGTGGATCACCACAATGTCTCCCATGAACCCGTACATATCTATATGGACGTGCCATATGTAGTTCTGTCGTATTCGGTCTTATGAACTAACACCGACGATAATATGGCTTTCAACTGTGGTTAGGCGGGAAACGGATTTAGTAATATGGACCAAAAGTAGAAGCAAAATGGCTAAATTTTGAGTTTGTGAAGCAGGACAAACCAAAAATACCGTCTGGGAGATCGAAACCAGTGAAGAAGTGCAGAGTTCACGACTGTGAGTGTAAAAGGAACTGTAAAACCAATAATGAGTGATGAGGATTCTTGCACCGTTTGCAAATGCACTAGTGTGCCTGCGCCTATTGAACATTGGTACTATACTGCCAGTGTATCCTAAAATCTCGTAATAGACATATACGACATTCCGGAAAAGTATAGCTACTACTTACTTAGCTACTTTCACATTTGTCCCGAGATACTACGAACGCTTCCGAAATGTTATACGAAACCTTCAACGTATTGACTGCAGCTGATTTAAATGCTTTTCACTGCACACCCTACAGCCTGAGAATGCAGGCTAATACACCCACGCTCCTTGAGATAAGGAAACACGTTCACACAGGTCAGAAGAAATCTGATCTCGGCACTACGTGAGCGAATTACTGAGAGGAACAAATTATTTATACTCATTGAACGGTTATCTACTCGACTGGAAGCAAGTAAAGCAGAGTACATTCAAATAGATCTTTTGTTAGATCTGCGGGGACATCGGATGTGCGTTGGCCTGGAACCCTCTTGGGAAAGATCGACTGGATACAGGTATGTTTGTAGAAAACGAAAATAGATGAGAAAGTGTACGAAACCTGAACTAGATTACCCAAGTCCTGTACGATAAAATCCGTGATCCAGTACACTTATGCAGTTACCTATCCGTGCTGCGTACATTCTATTGCGACGGCTGTCACCAACCATTAGGTGGTGAAACCGAAGAAGTCCCACGCCAAATCGAGCTTTTGAAAAGCAAAGTTTTTTTTAATTTGCTCAAGACCGCAACTGTTAACCTGCACAGTCAAACCCATAGTCCGGGTCTCTTGCTTAAGGATGAGTAGTGTTCTAGAAACCACCACCAACAGCGATTCGACTCAACGGTATTTTAAGACGGAGTAATTTGTGTGAGTAATCTGTGGAAAGCACCTCTTTGAGGGGAAGGAGTTTACAGCTCCACTTTTCGATCACTTTATTTAACTTTTGTTAGTCGAATGTTCTCCGCCAGTTTTGTTGCTATTTTGAATACTGTTTGTGTCACATTCCGGCGAGACCACACGAATACTCTCGGCAGTTTTTGAGCGGTTGGGGACAGTTGGAAATAACTTTGTTCCTAACGGCAAACTCAACTAAATCACTGACTAGCGATATTATTTCGCCAAGTTCCATACGTAGTTCATGTGGTGGTTCTGTTCTCCTAATTTCCCCCGTAATTCCAAAACCTGGAGAGACCCAGGTAAGGCATTGCATTTCTTGATGGAAAGCAAGCGATTTTGTTGACCAGGTGCAGACAAATCGCAAAGATCTGGCAGTGCAAGATGCACTGCAGGGACCTTGGCAACTCATGCAAGAAATGCATGCTTTAAACGAGACCACTGCCAGTGCGTACCCATTGTGTGGTCAGGACTTATAAATACGAGCGCGACTAAGCCCAAAAAGACGAGAATGTCACAGATTTCTCACTCAATAATATTGTTAACAGTTCGTCGCACATCAGTGACTAGTAGTAACACCCTGTCTCTATCGTCCTTTGTCAGTGCAGTTTCCACACCTGGCGACGGTCACCAGAGGTGCTAATAACTACAAGTTATAATGCCAATCACCAACAGTCAAGTTAAACAAATATGTTACACAGCAAACAACATTTTCAATCACTTTGTTATGGTGTGGATGCTCTCAAAGATATTTTAGGATATCTAAAATTAAATTAAATTGCATCAAACAGTGACGCGCAGTAACAACCGATCAACAGTTAATTAGTCATCGCGCGCCAGTAATATTTTGGCACATTCCTGGCACCATAACCTAATCTGTCAGTTTAAAAATCATCTAGTTCCTTTCTCATGCTCCTAGTTTACTCATATTCATTGGGAGCAGGCTATACATGCCGGCCTCCATTGAGTAATAAACAGTAAGTAAAGGAAAATTCCGGTTGCCAACCTTTAATTGGGGGACCGTAATATAAGTCCGCGCGTAGTTAGGAGACAAAGCCCCTGTTCCCCAGAAGAACACCAGTGTCGCCTGATAAATTCTTGTACGACCTCATTGAAGATATCCACGCCTGACTACAATGAGTGGTCCTCCGTTCAAAGAATGCTCTACAGCCGATGACACTAACAAAAGTACAATATCATTGACCGCTAAAAATGTCTTTTTGGTTAAATTCAAGAGTGAGTTCTCTCAAATGTTAATAGATCTGCAAACCGATCGTTGATGTATGCAATCAAAATGAAGTCGAGTGAGTCTTATCCTTGTAGCGACCACTTTGTTAATCTTGTGTTTAAAATTTGAATGAGACTAAAGCTGCAAACCATCCAGTTGGTGGCCAGAAACTTGGCGAGTTTATTTTACGAATGCTGTCAGGTGACCTAAAATGATATAATGAGAATGGACAACCGTTTGCAGAAAGAAAACTTCATTTGTTATTAATCTCGTAGCCGTCGATTCGTTCACCGAACTTAAGCTTTTTCATACCTTCCATCAGCAATCAAGGATACATCAACAGTGTACAGTTGGTTTGTCAGGCGAGAATTTCTTCTTATTCAAACATTATTGGCCCTGAAAGATTTTTGCTTGTACTAGTGTAAACATCCAGTATTGAGATAATCAATCACTTTATTACCGTTGAAACCTTTCCATAATACTTACGATCAAAAGCTTCAATATTTCGTAGATCGTCAACAATAAGTTGCGACTAACATTCTAAGATGAGCGTAGAGATGAACGGCAACAGCATGACAACATGCTACGTGCGCTACGTGTGACATGAGAAGACTACATACCACTTGATGCTAGAGCACTTTAGAATTAACCACTGTTTAACTTACTTCAGTACACATTAATCACAGCGTTTACATTGAATTGTGTTCGGTTACTTGAACAAAGAAGGCAGAAAGAGAATATGTGTCCTATATTAGGATTTTCGTCTCATGTATGTAAACTCTACCATACTTTTTTCTTCCCCCACAAAGCTGGTGATTTAAGTGTTCTAGTCCCTAGAGGTGAAAAATATTCCAGAGTTTGCTTTTAAAACTTAAGCGTACTTGAAAGATCTTGGTGAATCCCAGCAAGCCCTCCACATTGTTTTTCCGTAGCACAAACGCAGTCCCATGTTGTACACATTTCGCTTGAGTTCTCTTAACATTCTGTTGCATCTTCAATCGACTCTGTCTGCCTAGATGCGACTAATCAATACAATCGAAGTTCACTGAACGTTTATAGACCACGCCAAATCGGTATGTGATTAGTGCTATTTGCGTACAACCCAGCCTACCTGATGTCCACCCACCCCGGATAAAAGACAGTGCATTAACCCAGATAAATAATATACCTGCAGACCCATTAAATGCTCGCCGCCTGTGATTTTCGATAAACATGAAACAGCTTGCAGTAACGCTCGGTTTTTCAGTTTAAATTGACAAAATGCAGCTCTGAATATTCGATAACTCCAATTGAGGTGATTTTTCCGAAAGAGGAGAACTCCCATCCGAAAAGTGGTTACTTGAGGCTACTCGAAGACCAGTGCACTTCCACAGCTTGACGCAGCTGTACCACAATTACGTGTCTTGCAACCGTGAACGCGTTGCTGAGCTGTCTGTAGAGGAGAACTTCATAACCAGCTGGAAACCGGTTTTGGGTAGGTATTCACGAAATTCACAAAAATGGTATAACAATATGGGTTAAATTGGTAACCCAATAGCACATAATGACCTGAGGTCAATCACTGATTTCAACTAGACGAAATCCATTCAAGAAACATAATCTTGCCGGTGATTTAGCGTGTGACACTCCCGATGAAGCTTCTGGGAAAACTAAACGGTTTGGTTTTCAAATATATGTTTATGAGATAGGTCACCTTAAGCTTGAAGGCGAAGAAGTCGTTGCATTCCCAACGAGACTGAGTGACAACAAACTCGTTTAATATCACATGCATCCTTTCAAAGTGAGGTGTGTTTTGCCAGCGTTTCGGGTTTTATGTAGAGTGGTAGAACACCACACCGTATCCTTAAGAACACGGATTCACCTAACAAGACCACAGTGTTATCCCTTCATCTAAAGTCTATCCTCAGAGAAAATAAACGATGATAAGCACACTCCATGATGAGCAAAAATCGTGGATCATCTAAGTGGAGGGACAGGATTGCCCAAAGTGTGGAGACAGCCGATTATCGAGTCCGCTCTGTTTGGGGATTGTCAGGTAGATGTATACTCCATAACCTAAAATGATTAGCTGTTGATGTAATCATCAATTTCCACAAAATTCTAGTTTCGTGTACTGAAATTTTTCTGATGTCGTATTCAACTATATCACAATAATATGTTGGTTATTCTCCTTATTTTTCTATCTGGTCAACATGAATGAGCCAGAATGCTGAAATTCGAGGTTCCGTCGCCAGTATTAAGCAAACTACTCATGTAGTGAAGCTTATTGGTCAGTACTGACTTGAAATACTGTAATATGAGTCAATCGAACTTCAGCCGAATTGGCTTTGTATGATGTTTAACGAGGCAAACTCCTGACAGAACTAATCTCGTCTGACACTGAAAGATTTTTGCCGACTACCCCAAAGTGACGTGCACAGTAAATGGAGTGATCGGGTATGTCCGAAAACCGAAACAAAGTGGGCTGAATCCCCGGGCTTCCAAGTGCGAAGAAGTGCAAATGCGTGTAAATGAATAAACGACCAACAAAATTCTTGTTTTTCATTGTATAAATTAAGCACAGGTTTGACTGCCAGGCTAATTAAATCTGACTTATTCCTGCTAACCTTTAAAACTGCCAGATTGGTTGTGACCACATTTCAAAATCATTCCTTCATGCTAGGATTAATGCGGTGCCACAAACCGAGCAATAAGTGGCTGTCACAAAGAAGGAGTAAATGCACTTCGTTCTCATCCATTCCCAAACTTAGCTGAATTTGAGACCAGAGAACCGTGTGCATCAGTAGTTGCTTTTTCAGATGAATAAAATTCTATGACTCCCAGACGGGCTTGCAGAGCCAAACAGATCGTTAAAATTTCTTTTGTTCCTCCACCAATTTTGGAACAGTTTCAGACGGACGCAAATGTGATTCCTCTCGCGATTTGAAATAAAGCAATACTATAAATAATTTTCACGGTGTACTTCCGCTTAGTCGCACGCCATTTCTCCCGGGTGTACCATTTTGATCGGAAACTTATCTTGTTTCTTGATGAGGCTTTTTATTCAGAATACGTTTGTCTGTTTTTTAATTTTCGCCCATTACACGGAACACAGGGTTCGCTATCGCATGATATCTGGACATAGTGATCGTCTTCACACTGCTCACGTAGCTTGAACTGTTTCAGAATAGCCTAAATTTGCTGCGGGATATTGTGAAGCGTGAGAGACCAAAAGGAATATACAATACACTCATAGATTGCTCTGTTTGTTTCAATGACATCCATCAATAAACCGTTCTGTTAGAATTGCCTCCAAGTTTGCCATTCTAATATGGCGCCATCGGTCGCTAACAGTGAGCATCACTGGGCTTCAATGGTTACCCAATACCACCGGTCTAAAGCGTTTGGCTGCCATTCTTCTCGTGGCACTGTCTACGTAAATCGATGAATTCCACTCTGGAATGTGCCTTCATGGCAGAAAAGCATTAGTGCCAACACGGATGTTGTTGTCTATGATGATGATGATAATGATTGTGCCTTACGTCTTTCGAGTGATTGTTTATCTGTTTCCTAGGATGCATACGCTGAACCATTTGAGAGGGTAGTTCATTCTTCTTTCTGTAATTCACATTTGCTTGTGTTCGGGGGGCTATTAAAATTTGATTACAACACATTTCTGACCATGTGTGGTCGTTAAGTTTTTGTCCTCAGATTTTATTTGCCTCCGGTTTGAGTGTGTTCTTTGGACTTAATATCATGTAAGCGATAGTCAGGGGCTGAACCATGTGAATGATACCAAAGTGACCCCGGTAGACTGCTGCAAATAAAAATTCGTATGGGTTTACAGAGGTGCTAATAATTTTTGATGCATGGTAATTAATACGAGCACTGTCAAACCTCAAAAAATGTCTATATGCCAAATCCACTCAGTTTGTCCTGTACATAAGTCATGAGTTGACAACGTAAATCCGAATGTCAAATACGGCAGTGAAGCATCAGCGTCAAAACTGATGTTACTCCCTCTGATGACGATGATGAATGTTGTCAATAGTCTCGTGGATAGCTCGGCACTTAGTCGTGTATTTTTGGTATAGAACGAATTTGGGGTAAATGGATCTATCGATTTAGGAACGAAACACGTTCAATCATCGAACCGAGAATATTAATTTATCGGGAAATATAAACATCTTCACCTTACTATAACAACACTTTTTTCAGCGAAATTGAGCAACCTGAACAATGTAGCCTGAGGAATGTCATTATCCCGTACTACAGTTCCACAAGTACTACACTGAAACGTCAGGAGTAAAATGTTTACACCGATAATCAGTTTATCTAACAGTGTGCGTATTCCAATAGCGTTTCTTCCAACATAAGTCCAACTCGAATAGCCTGTCCTCGAATGTCCGATCGATCGTCGGCTTTCGGCTTAACGCCTGGGTTTGTGAGTGTATTTGAGCAAAAGTAGGGCAAGTGTCTCAATAGCGGTGGCTCGTATAGTGATAGAGACCCGGTGGTTGTTGATCTGTTTACCGAATTCGGTAATCGGATACAAAAAATGAATCAACGATCTATCATCAGAGTGTGGCTACGCGTATATTTACTATTAAGCATGTTCAGGCATGTACACCTTCAAACTACGAACTGGTACCTGTTGGCATGACTAGCTAATTGAAAAGCACCCTCCACGTAAATCCACTGTGTGCTGCGTCGCTGACATCTTTGTTTGAGTTTGGTTAGATCTGCTGGCGCTTTCTATTGTTTATCGGTTCTCTTCCTCCCACGTGAATGATTTGTTTGCAGTTTGTGTTGAGTCGTGGTCTGAGTTTATTGAGTTTCCTTTGTCGGTCGCACTTCCCTGTCTACTATAGCTACCATGGTTGTCCTGGGAGAGTTCCATGTGCTTGGTTATCTATGCAGATACTTTTCTTTGGTAAGACCTGCCGGAAGCTTCTACTAGTTTGTTTATTTAGCTTATTAGGTAAGTGTACATTCCGGTCAGGTTGATTAGTTTTTCGAAGTTGGGTCAGCCTGCTCCTTCTATAAATGTCTGCTAATAAAGTGTGCAGGTTCGGTCGTGCGGTCCTCATATTCTAGGTGGCTGACAGATCAAATCAAGTTCGATATATTTGACTATGTTTTTGGTTGGGTGCCAGGCTTTCAGAAGTTGACTCTATTTTCTTCTTGCTGCTTATTTAGTGACTGGTTATTGTTCTCTTGTTCCAAATATGTTTGTTTTGGTCTTCGTGCGTAAGGGCCAATCAAGATTGACCGTGTATTCTTGCCGTTTATTCGGTGAGCTGGAAAACACTTCCTAACCGCCAGTCCCATAAAAACGAAGGTGGCGAACGAATGTTGTTTTCCGTGATTGTTCCTCTTGGCTAATACATCACAACTTTATACGGTACCAGAAATCACGTGGATCGGCGCTACATACACTTTAGAGAAATAGAAATCAAATGAAGGGGGGTTGGATGAGGGATAGGTCAATGGGTCACGGAATCAGGTAAGTGACGTTTATGTCAGAGAGACTTATGGGACCGAATGTTTCGTAGGCCAGTTTGAGTTCAGAAGTCGCACAAGTTTATTCTGGATGCAAAATTGCGGATTCAACAGTCGGATTACAATCGCCTTTGAGAGTGCTAGTAGTCTAGATCGTACCAGTCGTCGCATGAACGTTTGTTTTCATGTTTACATCAAATCTTGTATGATACGTTTGTCCTCGTCATCTTATCCCGTAATCGTTCCTTCCGCATAGTATTTGCTGTCCATTCCATAGTGGTTTTTATGTAGTGAATTTTGATCCACTGGAAACGTCTCTTTCTGTTTCCTTATTGATCGGCTCGGATTTTCTCAGAATTAGCCATAGAATGTTACTTGGACATCCGTGATACTAGAAAACTCCTTACAACCGTTACTGTTCTCTACACAGTCTCCGTGATGTTGCAGTGCATCTAAATCCGCTTCAGCTAGGTCCGGATGAAGTACTTTTTGTAACAATTTTGATGCCATCTTTAACGGATGAGTACTTCGGGTGTGCTGCCTATTCGATGGCTTCAGCTTATAGAGTTAAACTTTCGACAGGCACACCATGAATGCCACAATTTCATCATTTTTCCTCTACACCGTAAAACTTTACCCGCAAGAGTTTATTTACTAATTGGTATGCTCAGCGTAGTTCACTCCACTGAACAATCCCAAAAGTATCGTCCATACAGACTAACTACGTTTTGGAGGTTTGTATTGGCAGAGGCATCCGTCCCAATGTACATGGTTTCAAAAAGTCTGTGATGGATTCGGGAAACCGTATAAGCAAAACTTGATAAGCAGTCCGCAATTCAATACAATTGTTGTAAAATCACAAGAACATTATCACTGGGGAAAACGTAATAAGCGATCTTACTTAAATTGAACCCGAAAAGCATATGGCAACTGCAAACGAGTTAATAAAATAATATTCAACGAATTCCGTGTGCCTTTCAATCTGACTTTAGAGACTACCTTATATGCATTGTTTTCTAAAGTAATTCTCAGGGTGACAGGCATGATCTGCCGTTTGTCATATACAGCGTGCTGAAATGAAGACTATATCCACGACAAAACGATTTCGCCCCACAAAACACTTTACACATCTCTCTAACATTTTGCAAATACCTAGCGATGCTTAAGACTCACATATTATAGCATGGAACGCTTTCTCCCGGGATTTACACTGTCTGCAACATATCGTGTCGTCTGAAGTAGTTTACGGAGACGCCTTTAACTCTCAACTATTCATACAGAGACAAAATTCAATAAAAAAATGGGTACTTATCTGTTACATCCTCACTTCTGCTTACATAAGATATGAATTATGTAAAACGCTTTGCTGGTAAGGAATCAACTAGTTTCAGAAACTAGAACACATTTTTCATGATTTAAAGAAAGTAACCTCCAGACTGACTGTGACAAAAGAACAGGAGAACATTGGAAAATTTGCATTAGTATAGGACAGAGGATAAGCTTTTACAACCATCATCGTTTCCAACGCAACAACTGACTGTCAACTAGAAAACCAAATTAGTTCGTTTAATCCCACAAGCGTGAAATTCATCCCTGCTTTATTTGGTAACTCAACTAAAATGAAATTGAAAATGGTTTTCCAAAAAAAACTTCAATTCACTTTTGACTGAACGAATTACACCGATGAATTTTCCTAGATTTAAGGTGCTTTGTTTACCGAAACAATTTTTTTGTGTTCAATTGCCTCCCATTCTCCAAACTTCTCTCTAAAATTCACGATTGAAACGTTCAGCCCCTTGTGATCGCAACATCTGAGTGGGTTTTACAAGCAACATACTCAGCTGTGTCCGAACAGAGATTGTTAGAAACCAACTATTCAGTAACTATTCATTGAAATATTTTGGGCTGTACTGGACCATGCAGATGTCATCGAGATGCAGGCAAGCCACGGATAGGAATCGATTACTCATTATTGGTTATTAATTGGTGAGTCAGCTTGAATAAATGGGGATCAATGTAAGCCACAAATTTCTTTTATCAATATTTGGCTCTTGTTAATATCAGGTAGTATCGCAGTATGTTCTCGAAAGACAGTGGTTAAACACAGCCAGACAAAGTTAAAAACGTTAGCCCAATTTAAAACTTGGCTACGTAAAAGTTGCCTCTTTTCAGGAGGAATATCTAACGGGTTCGATCCATATGGATGATCGAGAACACTACGTAGAATTTAGTGTATAAAAAGTGGCCAGATTATATTTGAAGATGTCAGTGTGGAACAACCGTCAAAAAAAATCAATACTTCTGGCTTAAATGCATTAAGTTGTTTTTGGCAGGACAATAAATAGATCGCAGTAGCCACCTCTAAGTTAGAAGTTAAATGCTGATTTTCGTTTCCTTTCTGCAAACGAAAAATTTGCTTATTGGTCTGACAAAAATATCCATCCAGATTCACTGCATCTTCTTTCAGTTATTGCATCTCTATTCCTCCATTTTTTAGACCAACCACACAGATGCATCTCCGGGCCTGGTTTTTTAATAAACAAATTAAGCACCCTGGGTATTTTAAAATCAAAACAGGATTGGTAAGTTGGGCCCAGTTTTTACTTCAAACTCGTATGAGGACGGGTGGTAACTCAAAAGGATAAGTTTACGAGACCTGATCCTCACGCGCAAGAAATGCCTGACACTATACCAATCTGTTCGCTCAAATTTCGAGATCAAATTTTTCAGACAAGCAAATTGGTTTCCAAAGGGTGAGAAAACGCAACATTTGAGATGGGTTGGGTGATCATTTTTGATACAGCGAATGACAGGAGAGAATGAATTCTGGCCCACCACATCGGAAAAAGTATCCAAAGTTAGCATCACTAATTGCATGTATCCTGAATGTGAGTGATTTGCGCTTAGTTTTCCTACCGTTCTTGAAGTTCTAAGCACACAACAGTGAAACAATTAACATTTTGAGTGACCAATTGCACCAGGTTCATTCAAGTTGCGCTTATGAGCTATAAGTCATACAGGAATAGCAAATTGGTCCCATCTGTTGCAGTTTTAAGCATCGGAAGAAAACAGCATTCAAATGATAGTGCTAAACATTAAAGCCGATGACACAGTAAGTTTGTATAGAATCAACCCATTTATCTAAAGCGCCGAGAAATCTAAGCAGCTGCGCTCTAAAGACCACAGTCTTGACGAACAAGCACTACGCAATGCGCGATTGGACCATATTTTTCGATGTCAATTACCATTCATGAATTGAGTCCCCGTCTAGGAAAGGCACAGTTCTTTCAGGCCATGGACTGTCCGGACCTCGGTCGTTCCCACCCACCATGCAGTGTCCTCATAAGCAATCCTTGCTCGGGGCCATGGTGTTTGAATATCCTTAGTTAAATGACACTGGGAAAAACATTTATGGTGCATTCTTATTGAAGTTTCGCCACGGTAAATAGGATCTTCATGAATCATGTGATACAATCTCACAAATTTATTCATTTCATCTCTATACATAAAGTATATCCTCATCAGCACAAGCTTCCTACGACGTTTGGACAGCAGGGCACGTTCACTAAGGTTGTCTCACCGGAACTTGTCCTCACATCTCAAATCTAATTAGTTTTTTTGACGCCTCTCACGTTTTCAGACAGCGAATCACAAATTTAGCAGGACAGGAGAATGACTTAATGGATCATCCTGAATATGATGACGTAAGACCGACTGACTGATACGCTACGTTTCCTTAATTTGGTGTTTTACAATGTACATTTCAGCTAGCTGGTAGCAAAATTTAGCTGAGCATTTTTGTTCAGAGAAACACCTGCTTTACTTCAAGCAGTGAATACTTTTCAGATAACTCATATGTGAAACAGATGGTGCAATTCGTGAAACGATTTGGTGCAAACGTATTCCCTCAGCGTCATTACTATTGCCCTAATTGCACAATATGGATTTTCAGAGAGCTGCTTGCATAAACTTTAGGTTGTGTTCTGCAGTTACCTTCTTACTTTCGAATTCGAATTACTGTGGTATTCCCCACCAGTTACGGTTTGCACCTACCAGAAAAAATAAACGCACCTGCTACCACCTGCTGTGGTGTCTCCGTGTTACAGAATATATACGTACCATCTGACTAGCTGGATTTGAGATAGGGCTGTGGTCAGCAGTGAAATTTTCTTCACCTGAAAATGTGCCTGTGCATTGTCGGTTTTCGGTATCCACTGGTTATTTCTCTTTACCAGCTCGGGTCAAATCACAGATGTCCTACCGAAATTTACGACTTAAGAAAAAACTTGGTAGCGCTAAACATGTCTGAACCTACTAGTGGGACGTACCTGTGTGACTGAAAGTTTTGCACTACCGAATTTGTTAAAACAAGATAAATCCTAGTAAATATGGGACATTCCTTGAAAAACCTGGGAATGTTGTATCCACACTCAAATGTCTCACGCTCTGTACTCATTCCCTGCACAGCTCAACTGATTAGATTCATCAGTGCCGTTTACTTTAGCCATGACGCAACGAGTCAGCTGACCATTGCTTTAGTAACAAAGTTGCGTTAGAAAGGCCGCCAAGTAAATTTCATTGATTTAACCGCTCTCAGTCGCTGCTTTTTAGTGGCCTAGTTGTACACCTGGATAGTAAAGTTTCGGTTCGACAATCGACGGGCTCCCACATTTCCGTATTAGCCGAAATCAACACCCAGTGTAAATAAATCGGGCCTGCGTACCGTTGGGGAATGTATTTTGAACCATGCAAAAGAAAGCATCTGTTCGCTAAGACGGTTTCAAACGCGAGTTCAGAATACGAAATGAAATATTGCCGCTAAAAACGACACGGGGTATTGCACGAATAAAGGAGCGCTTCCCACATGGCAAGAGTTTTGCGGGCGAAACACTCAACAGGGAACAGACACGCTTGATGAAATAGCCCTTGAAAGATAAACTTGAATAATGGAGAAGAAGCAGGTAATTTTGTTGATAACGTCAGTTTTGCGCACTTTTTTACCTCATTTAACACTCATGTTACCCTAGCACGTATGCTATTCTTACGAGTTTGTGCATTCAAGTGCTAAATTTCGCTCCCAACTAATTTGGGTTTCAAACTTGTAAAGAATTATTTATAGTGTACCAATATGTATGGTTATCAATCAACATCAAATATCCCTAATCTCCTACTGTACTTCTCTACTCTCCTACTCTACTCTACTAATCTCCTACTCTACTCTACAAGTACAAGAATAGTAAAATTCGCCCACTGGGTGAAGTTTCCATCTGAAAGGTCTTTGCTCAAGGAACCAGTCATTGCGTGTGATCACGTGATGTAGATCCTGTGGTTGAAGGAGGAGCAGAGGTACATCCTGTTTACGTGTAAGGAACCGCTTGTAGCAGAAGAGTCAAGGTTACACAGGTGGTGGTACGTCTCAGACGAACACTGCTGATGATTCCCAATGAGGATGAAACAGTTGTACAGTGCATAGATTAGCTTCACTTTTGGGATGAAATCTCCACAAAAATTTCCAAATCGCTTCATACTTCCAGCAATTTATTTGTACTGCAGTAAAGTGCATACAAACGTTCTGAGTACGTGGCCAGAGATTCCGCTCACAAAGAATGTAGTTGGACTCGTGGTGTTATACGGTTAGGTAGCTAGTGTCCCTGCGAAGGTTCAGTTTTCCATTGAAAGCTAATTTTTTGACACTGCTTGGAGAATAAATGTCCCCCTTCCTACCGTTCGCTTCTGAAATTCGTCCATCCAAGGATGAAATGCTTTCTACAAAATAGAGTTTTAACAACGTCGAATAATTCAGTGTCATCTTACGATGACTGTTGTTGTAAACGGTTAGTTTCACTGAAGTCCCCATCCCCATATAAACGGAATGTTCAATTAAATCACTTTCGGATTAGAGATTAAATTTAACGGTAAAATTATGTTATTTCGGTCACACAACGGAGGCCAGCAACCGTAGTATTTGGTACACCAAGGCAGAGTCAACGCATTCAAGTAAATTTTCTGTCCACACAAAGTTGGTTGGAGCAGTCGGATGGTGATTGCCTTTGCGTTTTTCGTAAGAGCCTTGGGTCAGTTTGGTCGCTTCGGATACATCAGGCTAATTGGCTCAGTCAGACTGATCCGACGCGTTTCATCGTTCAACTGGACAGCAGTCACGCCAATCACGTGTTTCGATTGTCTGGTACCGCTGCTTGACGACATCTGCTCAACGTTGATTTGCGATAATTGTCAGAGCGTCCAACTGAGGTAGCGTACGAGGCATCTACAAACGAATGATTCCGTTACCACAGCGCTTCGTTGACCAGTATTGAGCTCACCGACCGATCACTACTTAACTTGCCTAACTAATGAACCGGTTAGGTTACGAGTTCAAATGAACTGTTACTTCTGAATGATAGATTAAGCTGATGGCTTTTGTCGTAATCGACAGGATTCGTGGGGTATTTTCACATGCTTCTCCAGGCTTCTTCCATAAAAGTTCACGCTTTGCACGTCAATTGCGCTAATACATTTCAACCCTGCTAGCATTATGAACAGCGTTCTCTGGACGATTGAAACGACGTAGCTCGTACTCCATGCCTACAAAGTTACAAAAGTGTATTTTCCGGCCAAAACAGAATAATCTCCTGTATACGCCCCATTTAATCCTCGCTCACCACTTTCTTCTCGGTGATTTGGAGTGTCTAATGTGCCGCATGTCGTGTGTCCAGCACCCCTGGATTACAATGTGACAATCAAGGGGAACAAAATTATCTACATAAACTTAATGAACTGCTGATTGCTTAAAATAGCATGTTTTTTTTCTGGTAACAACATCTGTCAAAATTGGATAATGGAAGCATGTACAGCTGCTCTATAGATAGAACCAGTAAGTGGATAGCCTCACTGATATTCGACTGGATGGTCCATGATTCCAGATTTTAAAAGACCAACATAAGAACTGATAGATTTCGGCATGGAAACATTTTTTGGCTATATGTGGTGTAACGCTAGCAAATGATCAACACGGACAAAAACTGAACTTGTTCTGTGTCGACTCTGAAACAGAAACAACACTAAAATGAGGATGAATCCGCAAGTTTTGAGCGAAAAAGCAGTTGCTTTATCAGTCAGCACAGCGTACTTTGTAGATTCACTGTACAATGTAAACCATGGTTAACTGGTGAAAAATGGCATATATCTTTGTTTATTGGAATTCTGAAAGTCATTCTGAGCGCCACAGTGACCAGGTACCTGGGTGTCATCGAATAGGCAGGCCTAATATTTCACACTATTTGTATTCATAAGTTAGACAAACCGACCGTCGACTCTCAGTAGGGTGACTGGACTGCCTAATTGGAATGACGATAACCTGCGGAGGCTTCCGTCAAATTTCGTCTCTTGATGGTACATCGAAGTTAAACTACTTAAATGGAAACAACATGTAACTCAGATGTTCTTCTATTCGCTCCAGCTCACACGGTGTTTTGTAAGATCAGCTAAAGGGATATCACTAGCCAGTTCCAACTCTTTCCAAATCGTCTAAGATGGCATTTCACTTTTTTTCCTCTGTTTTAGCCGAATACTATCATGCGAAACTGCTTATGCGTTGTGGTATTCTAGCAAGCTTTTGTGCCTTTGTGGTTGGACTACTGCGTATCCTGATGCCAAAGGCTAAAAATTCAAGGCGATGCCGGATTCTCCAGTTCGGCAGCTTGGTAACTGCCTGTAAGTACCTGATTATACAACTTATGTGTGATCACTCTCTGATGTCTACAAATGTCACTATAGTATAGCACTGGAAGAAAATTAAACTTGTCCGAGCAGAAATTATAAAGTGCATGAATATATGTTTAAACTTGTTTCCATGTGAAATGAATAAGATATTCACAATTTTTCAAACTGTGACACCAGTGTCATATCACCATACACCCGTAGGAACAGTCTGTTTTGGTAGCAGTAAACTCATTGGATACAGAAAGAATTTTGTTCAGCTATCTTAAGCGTTGGTTATATGTTTCAAGAAAAAGCCGGGTTATATAAAGAGGAACATTTCGAATAATTCTGAATAAAGAAAGGCTGGTCTAACGTTCTTCACAACGACACATTGCTGACATATTAGCACCGGAGTTAAGACTTTCCAGAAACCATAAATAGTTAATAGGGCTTTTATAGCTGCCTAATTCTCCTTCGCCAATGAACTCGAAGATGTAGATGGACTTTACGCTTGATATATCACTCCGTCTCCTTTTAAGTAATTAGAAATTTGCGTATTGTGCCACAGATGAGCAAAGTGAGCCCTTTCTTAGAGGTAAGCTGATTACACGACGTGAAGCAATCACACCCGTATTGAATTTTTGTGACCCGAGGAAATTCACGGTTTTTATTGCTGGAAACAAGGTGGGATCAAAAATGGCATACATCCCGTAGCTGATCACCCACTAAACTCATCGCTTAACGTGGGTGCTACAAATAGAGAAAGTGGCGGATAATAATAATGAGGAAAATCTAATTCGAGAAGGTCCTCGATCTCTGCATAAATATGGTGGCCCTTCATTGCCAGAC
Organism: Opisthorchis viverrini; assembly: GCF_000715545.1. Lineage (NCBI taxonomy): Eukaryota > Metazoa > Platyhelminthes > Trematoda > Opisthorchiida > Opisthorchiidae > Opisthorchis > Opisthorchis viverrini. Next base: position 34,160 of record NW_008751906.1, read on the forward strand.
ACACCGAAAACTCTGCCAGTGTCTACATAACTCCCGTAGATTGGTTTATTGTTTATTTATATATCTCTAGAAATAAAAGTGATGCATGTTTTCATAAATTCTGTATTTTACGCTGATTCCAAGTATTCTAGACAGAATCAGATTGATAAATGAGAGGCCGAAATGTGGACTTCGTTGTATGTTTCAGAACTGATTAATTTCTCCTGGATAATCACCGCCATAGGCTATACAGGATGATACCCTCCTAATAAAAAAGTATTTTCCACCACCAGAGTTTCTCATGCTCCACGGAGCTTTCAGGCATTCGCTGAACATCTACTACCTGGTATTCTGGGGACCATTGCTTACATTCATTAGTTGAGTGTGTGGCGCTTCTCACACCTTGCTGCACCACACTGAAATTTCAAAGATCCTGAACATGGTTCTTGAACCAGTTAGCCTGAATCTGTTCAGATGTTTCTCCCCCTCTGGGACGTGATGACAGCCCGCGTCGTGTTAAAAATGGCTGAAAATTTTGTGTCATCTTGCACCAGCAATTTTAGGATAAATACCGTAGATCCTGAGTCTACATTATTATCTCAGGCTGCATAAAATAGTGACAAAATTTGCTACAGATTAAGTTTCATCCAGCTGTGCAGTAAAATCAGCAACTACAACATTAACAACAACAGCATCTCAATAATATGCCAATGTAACGCCGTATACTACTAATGAGACATGTGAGAAGTCTGCGGTCATGTGGAAGCTCCGCACCGCGTCAAATGGAAGGTGGATTTCATTACGGAACTTGCGAAACTGCTTAGTGCATTCGTTCACAATTTCGTAACGATCATCTAATATCCACGGACGTTCAATACGACACTTTAGAATGTTCTAAAAATGTTCCAAAAACTACATGCTTATGTAGCGTTTACTTTCCTGTCCATTAGCTTGTAACTGGATATTTCTTGTTTTTTATTAGACCACTTCGTGCAGGCCGGTTCTGCTTCTTTCACCAGCAGTGCACACTGACGCATACCTTCCAAAAAAACATGCTTGCAACTATGAATAAGACTTCTAAATTAATACACACAAGTGTCTTTTTGGCTTAGAGCACCTTTAGGCGAAGTGAAGAATCACCCGACGCAAACCTCACCCAAAATAAATCCAAGGCAAAACGATCAAAAAGCTTTAGCTTAGCGTTCCGGATAGAAGCTGTTGGTATGCTTACCACAGCGGTGTTTTCTGTGAGGTTTCTGATCACCCCTTGTAAGGGGCACGTGGATGTGAACATCCCAAACTATTTCGATTGTCTGCAGCCGCTTTCATTTCATCTTGCTGACCCGCCAAACATTCTCAACCGGCGACATTTTAAAACTCGGCATCAATGTTAACATTGGCATGTTATACTTTTATTTCATATAACGAACACGCTAACCTTTCCGTTTTCCTGCCACTTTAATGATTCGCTTTGGCTATCAGTTACAAGCATGCAGTGTTTCGTTTCAGACAGTATGAAACTAAGAAACTCCTTCAGTGAATTAAAGACGCTGGTGATGATGATGAAAGTAGTCAGAACAAGGAATTAGCTTTTGGATAGACATAGTTATACTATGCTTACAACTGCCTTGTAAAGACGGCTTTTCGGCTCCGGTTGACTTGGTTTCCGATATCCTAGCTGACAATTTGGTGGATCGTGGACTTGTCATGGTATTGTTTTCAGCTGTTTAGTTTACATGGCTGATACTTATCGCGCAGTGCACTTTGTGCGAAACACCCGGATCCACCGGCTTAATCGGTCTGATTTTTTATTTTCGCAATTAATACTGGTCGGAAAAAGGCGGTGATTGATGCAAGCAAAGGTTTTCCATCTCCTCTGTCGACTCTGAAGTGACCGTACTGATGTATTTTTAATGAAGCTGAGCGAAGATTTGTGGGCTTCGTCTGTTTGAAATAAAATAGAAAGCTGAATCAACTTCCACAAAAAATCGCTTTATCGCCAGAAACAACATTGGTTATACTAAGTGACATCACTTTTGGAAAGCACTGAACTTGAACAATAATAGGCTTTTACCAGTGGTGGTAGACAGAAATAGTATGTTCTGTAAGGCCATAACTAACTCATGTCACATGGCTGATTTCATTGACATCTCGGCTGAGAAATTTTTAGACAGATTTCATGTGCTAGTGATACAATCTGTGAGTAACTTTTGCTTGTAGTTGACAGGGCCACGACCGCCGCCAGTGAACACCAGGCCAGTTCAAGAATAAGTTTCAGAACAAGCCGTATGAAAATGGGCTATCCTCATTCGTGTGTAATTTTTGCGAGCAAAATTTAGCCTGGAGGGAATTCAGCCTTAGGGACACAGGAAGCCTTACGCAGGTGAAACTCGATGAGAATTCCCAAACAAATTCAGGAAACTGTTCGATTTTTGCTGTTATATGAAAAATTGGGTGGTGATATCGGTCAATGCGACGCACGTTTGTTCACTGACCAGTGATAAATGTCCAAGATAAGTTTTTGCATTCTTCCAAGTGCAACGCTTGTCATCACTTCCTTGGCGATCGTCACGCAAGTTTCACGAATGACACTTAACTACTCAACAGCAGGCGATTCTATCGCCACTCATTTCGTCGACAGAGTCGACACAATAAAAGTATAAATACATGCACAATTGGAGGCTAATTCTGTTCTATCTCCACCGAGCTAAGCAAAAGTAAGTAAAAAATAAAATTGTGAAATTATGGAGTTATGAATCAAATTATGAAAGGAACCCAAATACTCTTCGGCAAAAGGTTGCTTTGGCTTGGAAGTGATTTTTGTATCCCTCTGTCAAGGCTCCATGGAAATCATGGGGTCTGTCCTGCTTAGATATAAATCATTTACTATAGGTTGGAAAGTGACGATTGTCAAGGCCAAAGCTATCTCTGACCAGCTGTTGGTGGCGTTCAAAAATTGTAACCAGACGAGACAAGCGTCAGACAACCCATCAGACCAACCTATAAAAAGCGTATCTAGCAAGCCACTTGCAAGTGCGACTTCGACCACAAATGCAGTGTGGGATTTCGCTTCCGTAATCTGTAGCAATTCAAGCATGTGGTTCATGTTAACAACACTGAAAAGAACTGAAAAGATCGCATTAGAGATGTGGGTTTCCTTAAGCTGTGGTGCCTTCCAATAAGACACCAGGTAAATCTAAATTTGGATTTTTAGAGCTGCTTAGGTTGACAAGATGTAGGCACCCATGGCGCTACTGAACAGATGTATTTAAAGTAAACTTGCTTGTCTGATGACAGGCACATTTTGAAGCGAAAATAAACTTTCAGGAGAGTTTTACACAGAATATTCTGGCTACCTTTTGCTTGAGTATGAAGAAATCATTTAGTTCCGGAGGTCTGTGAGTGAAAATTGTGTCCATCTAGAGCAAACAACAAAAAATACCGGAAGCACTTCCGCTTATTCGATCCTTCAATCAACCAAACTGTACAATTAGAGGTGGATGTCAATTTGTGCAGTCAACAGTTTGCACATACAAAACCTGGCCATTTTATGTTTCCTTGTGGTTTTACACTGAGGTTGTCCGAAAAGTGGCAGAATTGAGTGCGTCGAACTCTTTTCACTAACCTTATGGGTAGTGTGTTTATGCCACGAAAATGTTCCCATGTCTCAGAGATGGTGCTAGCGGAAACATGAGGCAGTTTTTGCAGAACATTTAATCCTGGAAAGTGTCAGGCAGGGACATAGTGTACCAATCATATTCCAAGGAAACCTCTTCATGGTCGCCTTTTTTCTTATCTCATTTTTGGAAAGTTCATTGTGGAATAAAAGCCTAAATACACGACCGGTCATATCTCAAACTGGTTTATTTCGGTGAAATTAGTTCTAGCCCTCAGTTAAAACGTAACATGTTACAAGAATCCTTCACTTTTTCCATTTTAGAAGATGCGTTGGGCAAAGTCCGACGAAGCAGTAATTATGATGATGATGATGATGGTGGTGGTGGTGGTGGTGGTGGAACTAGTAATGATGTTGATGCTGATGATAACCGTGATGTGGTATCTCTAGTGACGTGTAATTCGGTTTTCAAGTACGAGATAAGAGTGGAATCTAACCACCTTTGCTTGTCAGAAGAAAGATTAATCCGGTCACGGGCTATCGAAGAGTTTTCATCAACCTTATAAGTGGTGCCGTGTCACGTGACGCATCTCCAGCCTAGCAGTATCCTTGAGTTGCCGTTGATCCCCGTGCCTTAATGAGTCCAAAATGCAGTCCAATTTGAAGGGATTTCGTTAAATGACAACATTTTGGGAGAAACAAGTGAAGTGTGGTTATTCGAATTAAAATGGTATCCAACAGATACAATAATATTAACCTGGACGAGGAAGGGTGCGAATAAAATAAACAATAAATGTTTAGTGGTGGCCGCAATAACACGCTTCGCCGGGGCAAAAAACAATTCGTCATATTGTGCGTGTCTTTACAGTATTTACAAATACATTAGAATTCCGCAGAAAAAAATGCCCCGCTGATCTTTTCGCAAATGCTCATTCCGAAACACAGAAATAAATGGAAAACCTTTTTTTCATGGGAAGTGTTCATGTTCCTAAAAATAATTGTAAGCAGAAGCCTAGAAGAAAACACCTGTGTCACACGATTCTGTCCCAAATAACTACACTATCCTTGCAGCTATTTATTCCCATATGTGAAATCTTGCTCTGGTAGAAAGTGCTTGATGTGACTGGCGCACACATTCGTCATCCTACATTCATTTAGGATGGAATGAGTGCTCGTGTCGCCCCTGCGAATACCAGTTTGCACGCAACTGGGTAAACAAAACGGTTAACTGCTAAGAATGATCAAAATTTTGTCTGAATTGTAAGCTGTCTGTTGACGGTCGACCGTGATGAGTCTAGAATGCGGCATTGTCTTTCTGACTGCTAATGGATAAACGAACCCTCGTGCCCCCGCTGTGAGACATAGCATTCGCCAAAATTTGATCAACCCACCATCGTCAGACTGCATCGAATCGTCCAATTAATCTTAATTAGTCGGTTGTATTATCACGTCTGCCTAGGTTCACATTCATAAAGGATGGTGTGCAGACGCTTTTCAAACAATGAAAATTCATCACATGGGCGTAGGGAACTCATGAGCGAAAATTGAGGATTCTTATTCGTTTACTGAATAAGTGGCCTTCCGAAGGATATTTGCAATTTGGCGGGTGTTTGGTTTGCTTATCAAAGTCGAGAATGGGGGAAAACGAAACACGGGAATCTATTATCTATAGAACATTTTACTGACCACTTTTGGTGTGATTTGAGATCATAAAAGCATTAAGGGGATAGGACTGATTTTTTAACCGTATTTAAAATACGGGGTACCGACTACCATTGTGTGCTATAGCATTTCTCCCATCAATATTTTTGGACGGGACCAAACAAACGCTGGGTTTTCAAACTTGGAAGCTAAAGTCTACAAATAACTCGCTTTGGTGTTATGTAATGTAAACATGATCCCACAAACTAGCCATTTGTCATCAGCAACTGGACCAAGAAACGTTTCAGAATGTATTTTACAATGAACCAACCAAATCAAAATGAAATTGAAAAGTTAACACAAGCTTCACAGTCATATCAATGCGTGCACGTGTACCAGCTTTCCTTTCCCAACAACCCAATCTAACCATCTTCCAGTATATTAATGATAATTCCACTGAGCCATCAAGTGTGCATCAGTAGGATGGAGCGGATTATGTGTGACACAGTCAAATTCAAAGTGGAGCCCAACATGATATGAAAAACTAAAACGAAGCTTACCTGTGCTTTCACTAATTTGAAGGTAGGTGACTATGTAGTTAAAGAAATCTATATCTTAATAATATAATTTTCACGACTTTACTTGGACATATATACCTCACCTGTATGGCTTCCAGGATTTTCACTGTTCCGATATACCGTTATGATACTCCAAAGTTCGTGAATTGTTGGTCGAAATTAAGGCTCCATAGCGAAGTACAGCATTTTTGGCGCCTGCGCTTGTATTGAACACAAATTTTGGACACAAATTCGGCCCACTAAAATCTGTATTACCAGTAAATTTTTAACCTGTTCTTACATCTGCATCTCTGTGGTAAACTACGCAGCATTCACAAGAACAACTTTTGCACATGCGCTTCACCGCCAGTGCAAGGAAGAATACTGTTCGTTAGCAAACACCAACCACATGTTGCCAGCTATTGGACAGGAAAGCAAACATCTCATATTCATCTTATTTTTTTTAAATTAACCATCCTCACGCTTCTTCTTGAACTGTCGTGGATATTCATTGATTATCACGTAATTGTAAACGAATGCTGCCAAGTGGTTCCATAGAATGCTTAATAAACCCCACTTTCCACTCAACGCGAGGCGGGGTCACTAGAAGACCACATACTACTCGCATACCTCATCAGTAGCAACCGCCGTTACACCATATCAAAAAATGCTTCTCCTACGGTATACTATGGGTGTAAGGCCGAAACCAGACAGATGGTGTTGGTACGAGACTTCTTGTTAATTCAGGTATAGTTGATACATGTAGGGTGACGTCAGCATAGACGCCTTCAAGTAGAAATGGTATACCTAGGAATTTACTCTACGTACACTGGTGATACATTTTTGTTAAGCAGCTTGGTAAACGTGGTCATACTGCAGGTGTTCAACACAATCTATTCTGTTGTTAATTTCATGTGTGGAACAAAAAGTGACTGAAGTTCTTGGAGCTGGATATATTCTCTTTTTGCGGTGAGCTGATGTGAGGACTAAAACCTTGGGTTTGTTAGTACAAATATTCCGCAAGTTTTGTTCCACTGATTTTGAAAAGGACCTTGTTAGGTTGTCTGTATGACAAGACAGCAGAGATTTGCATGTCCCAACCCTGTCTAGTGAGCCAGGTTTACTCCTTAACACCTTGCGTGGCAACAGCTGTCCAGACAAGTCATGCGACGGAAAATGGGGGAAACCATAGAAAGCCGTTGAATAACGGTGTAGCGTAAAACCCAGTTTATTTCCGCCTAACATTTAGGAGTGATTTGGTAAGTGGACTCCCAAAACTTCAAATTTAACATTTGTCCACGCAAAGCATGTGGCAGGTAAACCAAGCAGGCTGTTGAACTTAGTATCCTTGTGTTCAACTGATCACGTGTCTAACAAGTCTACCTCAAAAAGATGCTGATTGAAGTTTCGTTTCTCTTCTGCGTAGTCAGCTAGGCCGTTTACACTAAAAAAAAACACTGTGCCACGTCTATACAAATCACTTTTTTCACCAGCTCTATGAATGGTTAATGCGTACTCAGTGATATGTTTGTAATCAGCCCAGTGACTAATTGTTGTAAGGCGTTCCGTGGTATTTAATCTGCTCGTATCATGCATATGTATACAAGTTGCGGATGTGGTGTAAATGCCAGACGTCTCTTGAAAACTATCTGGGTCATATTTAAATGGTACTAGACGTTATTAAATCAATTACTGCTTCTCATCATTTGCTTTCGAACCATCCCAATTGTTTCAACTCAGTCGTCAGCATACTGGCTTCCGTGGCCGCCTGGGCTGACTATCTACGACACGATGACCTGGCGAAATCGGCGGGCTTTGAAAGGCAGAATTTTGCAATGTGGCCGTTGACGCCCAACGCTTGGTCAGCAAACGGATCCTTCAGAATTGGTGAAATTCGAAGGGCTGCAAAGAGCCTATTCGAGACACATGCACACCACTCGCCCACCATCCTGCTTGGCTGGGCCTACTGGTTTTCTGTCGCCTCAGTTTTGTTTCTGTTCTTTGCCAATTTACTTTACCTCATGCGAAAAGATTGTAAAACGGACCAACACAATCAATCTTTTGTTCCCAACCGACGAACTGGTTATTTTTGATGTGATTGTATGCCTGTGTGTGTGAGTTGTCTTGAAAATTTACACTCTTTTCCGTTTGTATTACCAATGGCTATTTTGTTATGCTGACACAAATAAATTCTCGTTGATAGAAGTGTTTTCAGTGAATACATCATTGAGCGGTAGGTTAGAATCAATAAGTAAGAATCAACTACACATCAGGAGCATGGGAATAACTCATATTCTGTTATTCTTCACAAACCACCAGCAGTTTGTTTTGAATCCTTTTCTATCACATCAGAACTGACGGATGGCATGTGCTACGAGCTGATTACACTCCTCTCATGCGCTTCGTTCGTGAACACCAAGCACACTATTGATGGTTACATATACACATACATAAACGGTGGAATACTCACACGCGCACAAAAATTCACTGATGAGGTAGCAGCGCCTCAGCTATATTCGAGCCTATTCTGTGTAAAACCAGTCTCAGTACACTTGTCGTTCAAACCGAAAAGCTATAAGCAATAAGCCATCACCACATTGTACAAGCTGCTATACGGTTGCACCTAAGCCAGGTGGGTCCCATCTGACCCATGATGGCTTTGTTTCGCTTTCCACAAAATTTCGACAAACCAAGCTGATGGGACCCACTGTGGCGGAAATATAGGGCCGTGCAAAGGGAGAGCCAGAGGAACATCTACGAAATACCTCACTGGATTAGTAAAACAACCAAATTGATGTTATGCTTTGCTGGTTTCTAAGAACACGCAGCTCAACTGGGCTATGACAAACTATGGTGGTTGAAAAGTATAGCAAACCATTGATAATCACAAGTAGTGTCGGTGCACTACAATAAAAAGCGAAGGCAGTACTTTTGGCATTCAATTAAAATGAGGCCAAAGATATGGGCATTGTATGTGGACGTAACCTGGTGGCATTTTGTGGCATTAACGAAGCTGATTGTGATTAACCCAAAAACTACCGGGCGGTGAGAATTGATAGGTGTAATAGAGAAATATAAAAGTATCTGCAATATGGTGAGTACTATTTTCTTTATGAGGGCAAAAACATGGATATAAATAGCCTCCCCTTTCATGGAAGCAACCCACCCGATAGCGCTTGACTTTGGAGGTGCACGTGCTTGGGGATGAGCACTGTAATACAATGTTGCATAAGATGCCTTCTGTCATTTCTAACCCAGTTGGGAAAAGTTTACAGCTTGACCAATCCCTGTATCGACATTTGCCGAGTTTAAGTCCGAACTGATTCGGTGCTATCCTAAGCGAGTCCAGTGTTTAGCTTTATGAAACTGCTTGAAAGCTTACAAGTTCTGTATAACAGCCAAGGCACAATTTGTTTGTGATTCCCATAAAAGCGTCGCTTAACTCCATTTTCCCTTGATATTCCAGAATGGGATAGACTAACTGTACACAAAAGTTTCTCAAAGCCTCTTTACTCACATCAGATGGTACAACAGAACTCGGGGCTGGTTTTCCGTCCCCTGCTTTTTCGCCCATGTCTTTTACAAAGCATCATCAGATCTCTTTAAAAAGAGCAAATACACTTGGCTTAAACTCAAACTAAGAAACTTGCAATATATAGGTGACTGACTGCACCGGTCAGCTAGTACCCTTATCGGAAACGACTGACAGAGAAATTGGCTCTGAAGACCAAAAATTCTGATGACAACCACCCTTTGATAGGACTGGATTTCCCTCATTTGCAACAGATCGATCAGTATGTAGCTGAGGATACGTGTAGTTCGATATGTGTAGAGAAGTAATTCCCTGAAAATTTCGTGAGCTTTACTTAGCTAATACTCTGAACATTCTTTCACCGTGGGGACGTACTGGCGAGCGACTTTCAATGGAAATGTTCCATTACGCGAGTTTTCAATGAAAGATGCTTACGTTTCGTCGAGCTCTTGACTATCACAATTGTGATAGCTAGATGTTGTGAGAATAACTTCGTACCAAGGTCGTCATTATAAGAATGGCAAGCATGCTGTTCAAAATTGGTTTCGTTCGCGAATTTCCGTATGTAGATGTGGCGTCAGTTTGACGAAGAAGAGAGAGTTCTATGCTGATGTAGTCGATCGCCACTGAATGGTGAGTACGACATGAAATTTATTATTCTATCGCTCGTGTCTGCAAACATCCGGATTCGCCCACCCCAAAGAACCCCTGTGCGCCTTTGGCGGTCTGCCAGCAAACCCCAGGTTGCACCGAAAAGACCCATTCTATGTCGAATGATGCCTCTTTCTCACTTCTATCGGATGAAGGTTGTAATCGAACATGCACCAAGGCCGCGCATCATGAGCGTCAACACTTGCGTACAGGAGTTCATAGAAATCTCGGTCTCAAAAATAACCCTCCACACATCGTCTCTCCAGGGATGGCTGGTTACTGTCTACGGACCACTATCTCATTATCATTGAACGCTTCTGAATCAACCAGGCTGCCGTATCCCTCATAGCGGAAATTTCTTGCGAGTGATGATATCAGCAGTCTTGATGAGCAGGAGGAGGAGAGAATATCGTTTACCTTATCTTTCCTCGAGAAAGAGTATGCATGATTTTATTGCGTTTCTGTGACTTCTTACGCGCGTAGGACGAATAAAAGCGTATGTATTGCGTCGAATAGGGTTCTGTTAGGTTTGGCTCTGGTATGGATTTATAAAACCTCATTATGATTTTATTTCTGTGACTTCTTACGCGCGTAGGACGAATAAAAGCGTATGTATTGCGTCGAATAGGGTTCTGTTAGGTTTGGCTCTGGTATGGATTTATAAAACCTCATTCTTGTATCACGATTCTACTGCCATTCAGGAAGACGTGCACAGCAGCACAAGCCACTAGCTAAACATAGGTGCGATGTATGCGGACTTCACTGACTGTATCGATACAATCCCTCATCAACTGCATCCATGGAAACTTCGCACATATTGGGTTCGATGGAAACTTTGGTGCATCTGGAAACCGATACTGAGTTAAGGTAAACACATCTCTGCATATCATCAAGTGCAGTGTGAGGCCTTCAAAACCCAGCGTTTGGACTCGAACTATTCAACGCCTCCATAAACGGTCTACCTAGCTTCATGAACGTGGATTGTTTGGTATGCAAAAACTAAGCTATGGATGGAGATTTTTTCAGACAACGTATCCTGTATGTTCCCTTTATCTAGACACTAAGATAAGAACTATCTGTAAACCGTCTATATTTTTCATACTGCTAAGTGAACCTGATACTAGTTATCAGTCATACTAAATTAGCGGTGATTGCCTACGATTGATACCAGATTGAAAGCATCGAATGGCGACTGTTTTGTTCAATGCTGAATTATCTACGGACATATCCCGAAAGGCGTCACCAGCCTCAAGATTACGTGGGGCTATTCTACTCTCATGCCCTCACCCATCATCCAATACTTGCCACATTCTAGTTTTTCCCACGTGCAGATAGCCTGGTAATATGGTCAGTAAGCCTGGTTTTCCATACCTTCCAGAAAATGTAGATTGGATCAACAGATTTTAGAGACATCCTGTCCGAAGAGATTCAAACTCGTTTTCTTAGTCTGCTAACATCGCCAAGCAGACCTCATTGAAATTCGTCTCATCTTAAGGGAGGTGTTTGGAACAGACCTGAAGGGCTCCTTAATCATGAAATTCGAGAGTCCCACAACAGGATATCACCCAAAGCAGTTTAGGTGCGCAACTCTCCACTAACAACCCAGCGCCACCATGTTGAACATCGTCCATCAAGAGGCTATTTATATCGAATCAGGGACATGTTTCAAACGAGAGTTTGCTGTTTTCCAGGGCTGAATTGGGAAGACAGTCTTGGTATCAGGTTCAGACCAGACCGTCGCATGAGATGACTAATTTGCAGGATTCACTGTTTTTGATTGGGAATTGAAAGGCTCATATGAGATTCTCAGTCCTGTGCTCTACAATCTACGAAACTTGGAATCAGTTAGGGACTTTGAATAATACCACAGTGTATTCATGATTTGTGTCAGTCGACCGATCCATGTACTCTCTGTGTTCCTTTTTTTGTGGTGAAGTGGTGAAACGGACATCGAGGTTTTATTCCACTTCAATGTCTTCATTTTGCCATCGACCATTAGTTACTTGTTTTGCAGCCCATGGGGTTCATCACATTCTATCTCCCTGTTGCACCGATTCAGTCATAACTGTGCACCCTGCCGCAGTTCTGGAGCTATCGAGTAATCGGTATTCCGTTCGTAATTATACGTATTGTATAGTGACGGTACTAAGCTGCGTAGTGCGATGGTAACGGGCTTCATGCTGATCCAGAAAATGGTCCCGCGCAGCCTCCGAACCAGCGGACAGCTCTGCGGATGATCACAACGTAACCAGGGGAACCTCCTGCATTGTTGATGGTGTGAATGTTGCTAAGGTTGCTGGACATTCTTCGAAACCTGACGAAGAGATTTTAGAAAGCTTATGAGTAGTGTATTACGTCTATACAGTATGTTGACATTTTCCGAAATCGTGCCAACTGAAACTTTTAGAAAGTTATGAGTAGTGTATCACGTCTATACAGTATGTTGACATATTCCGAAATCGTGCCAACTGAAACATAAGATGACCTGGTGCAACATATTCTCTTGCCATAAACGAGTGATTAGGCTGGATTCTAGGTGGGTCGCTCGCCAAAATATAAATTAGTGTGCAAATGAGTATATTTCGTTAAGTATCAGTGGTACGTTTCACCTAGAAACACCTTCTCCCAAATGTCCTACCAACTGCAACAGGAAGTGATCTTATGCAGTGCATTCAGTTGAAGGACATCGTAAACGAGAGATTCGGCTGTCGAGTCCTTCGGATCTCCCAAAAGTACACTTCGTATGTAGAGTCCACTCGCCAAAATACTATTGCGTTTTTAACGCTTGAGAGCCCAGTTAATGGCCCTCTGTAACTGTCCTTCCTCGAAAGAAGGAAGCCAGACTATCCTAGCAGTCAGTGACCGGTATGCAAGCATCTTCGCATGTAACAAGCGTGTTACGTCAGTAAGTCTGCAATGACGAACAACTGTATGGGGTTCAAGTTGACCTCGCAAATAAGATTCTTGGCGAAAAATATCTAATAAACATTGTTTATTTTGCTAGGTTGCACACGTTCACATATCGTTTACACTTCATGGCCCAGAAAAGGTGCCAAATACCTACAGAATCCGAAACCGCATCACATAGATGACCTTTCCTAATAAACAGCAACATACCGACTGTTGGTATCAGGGGAGTGCCACGCATCCGCGAAACAGAGCCGCACAGGGATGTACCACTTGTTTTGACGTCCACATGGGGCTCGTTCAGTCAAGCACTCCGTATACGTCAGTAGACTTTTTTTGCAGTTCTTAGGATATTTCTCGTGCGAAATGGTGCAAAGATGTAGTTCGATAACCGATACCCGGGATGCGTTGAGTTGCCGGGCGGTGAACTACGGCAGTGTTGACAACTATGACGATGCTGACGGTGATAGTGATGATGATGGTGAGCATATCGTTGGCCTCTGGCTTGTCTAAGTAGTATCGTAGCTTGAAACATTGCCATACTACGACAGTTTCATGTGTAAATTTTGACGCCATTATTTGCGCTCACTTTTTTTAGTTTAAGTTGTGGCAGGCTACGTTTGATGCGAGGAAATGCCAAGGTTAATCGTTGAGGTGTATGCACACGCGGTTTATCTAATAATTTAAGACAAACCAGGTTGAGAAATTGTGAAGTTTCACTAATGTTTGCGCCACGGATATGAAGATAATTTGGTCCGAAAGTCGAAGTGAACAGATGGTTCTTGGAGATTTAAGCTTCATTTTCTAGAGTCTGTTTCTTGCCAGATAACGTCGGGGGTACGAAGCTGTTGTTAGGCAGTGAAGCCGCTTTGGTAATTTGTTGAAATATTGGTAGCTCGGGTGAGTTTATTGGTTGTTGATCAGGTGGCTGTTGATCTGTTCGCCGAGCTTGGCAATTGGCTTGCAAACGTTTCGTCACCATACGAGGCCGCTTTAATTAGCCTTAGACGGACGACTTTAGAAACGCAATACTAAAGTAGTCTTGTTTGCTAAAGTAAGATGCATTCTCATGCAGTTATTTGGAGGTATCCGTAAGGCCGGAGGCGAGCTATGGGTCAGGAAATTCAGCTCTGTTTTGTATTGTTTTGACGACCCATTGGTGTTCATTTGGCTATATAGGTTACCGATGCCCATATAATATGTTCGTTTCATCCTAATGAAGTGGAAGCTTGGACGACGGACACATTCTCCATCTTGATTCAACCCTCACAACCACCAGTATAGAGCGGCTACAACTGGCTGAAAGTGTTCACAGGATGAACGCCTTCGCTTAAACTTCTAGAAACGGGAAGGATTCTGTGTGGTCACATGAAACATGTGCTTTGTACGATCAGAGTTAATCCTTATGAGTTGGGTTTCTGATCCTGGGAAATTCAGTGTAACCAGTTTTTACCGAAACGTAGAGCATAAAGAGACGGGCAAACAATCAAACACTCAAGTAACGCACTTAACCTACCTTTCACTGTGCATCGTGACTTGAGATTTCTACTACCTAGGTAGCTTTTTGATGGCAATGGTACCACAGTGACTTACCCCACGTTACGTCAATAATTCGGTAGTCTCTGTGGTATGCGGTAAGATGTAACAGTGAGTCACATCAAATCTGCCATAAGCTGTCAAAGAGTTTTGTGACTCATCTTGTATCTTGCTTATACCAACTCACATCCTCTGAATCAGGAATTTATGACGCACATGCGGATATTCCTAGGTTTTGCACGGTCTCCTCTAGCTGAAGAGTTACTGCTGAATCCTTTTCGTGGGAAGACAGTGAACAACACCCTCGATTTATCGTAATAAACGTAGAACGCTTCATGCACTGCCTTGATGTTCGGCGATGGTGTCACAAATCTTTTCCAGTTCTACTTCACTACGAAAAGTTTGATTCACTGGTTTCATCAGTGCGCGACATTTGTTGTTTGCCACCAAAGTGTGCGGCCCGGTTTGACTGCGGTTTCAGCAGCAAGGTCTTTGTTCTCTCCGTTTTTGCACCGGCAGTAAAAGGAAAGGGTCAGTGATCTATTCGGTGTGCAAGCCAATCTCGCTAAAGACGGTTACTGACCTACTCATTCAAAAATACTCCCGGTTGTCCATGATTGCTGAAGTAAAAGTCACAAACGGAAAAAATCTGTGTGCGAAAGTGGCTAACCAAAATTGAAAACGTCGGCTAAATTTACTTAAATGGGATTGCTATTTGCGTCACAACGATTGTTACCAAAATTGTTAGTAAAGAACAAAAGGCAAATGAAAGTGATTTACCACACCACATAAGAAACGCGATTCTTGCTTGTCGGTGCGAAACCAATTTATCCATTTCAGGATTTCAACTAGGCAAATTTTGCATACGGCAGACAGTTTGCAGGTTTATTCAATGAGAAATGGACTACCCGGTGGAACAGAAGTCGCTAATCTGATGTTTAACTGACAAACAATACTGACGGGCTTTGTGAGTAGCACCTTACGCATTGAAACTCAAAGTTAACAGCGAACTGACTGTTATTTTCTAAAGTTTATTCAGCTTTCGTTCAGAGGAGTTCAGCCCCAACAACCCCAACCATATTCAGAGTTCCCTACAGTCATTGGAAACTAATAGTTCACTAGTTTGTTCGTTTACTTTTGTCCGGTTTCCATGTGCCGGACTGCATATTACAGTGAACCGGAAAAGAGACCGATGAATCCCAGCTTCCTTATGATTCGTCTTATTTTTTAGTTGTGGGTGGTTGCGGGATCTGTAGAATACACATACAGGACTCCCATTTGAACAGTCATCCCCTAGTCCATATGCAGTTATTCTGGTAAGCCCATACTAAAGAGGGGAAGCGTTATGTCACGAAACAATGTTTTTTTTGCTTTGGGTAGGACAGACAGAAGGGATTCAAATTACATTGTACCATCAGCCTTTGAAACGGCACGCTCGCCCTTTACCGTCGAGGATGTTGTTGTAACCTTTGATACACAGCCACTCACGCGTCACTCACTGTTATGTAGACCATTTGATTCGTACTAATACGACTTGATCTGTGGATCCTGAGATCTGGATCCCGTCAATGAACAACCAGTTGCGATCAACCACAGCCGGTCGTTTATCCACCACCCTGTCATCTCATGAGTTGATTCGGTAAGCTGATTGTTGCGGGCTGTCGGTACATTTCAACCATCGAAATTTCAGAATCCAAAATCTTTGGTAGTTCTAACTGGAGACTTCTATCGATATGCTGAATGCTACCAACTACAGCAACATCTTTCTCATGTTTCGTTTGATAGATTGAGGCGGAACTCGTAATTTTTAGGCTTTAATTTTATTGGTTTACAATCTGGCGCAAACGGCGACAAATAAAACTCGGAGTTGACTGCATATAATATGACGCGAAGTGCAAAAGGGTTGAGAGGGGTGTGCCGAATTACACCCGACAATGGTTGTTGGTCTGTTCACCGAGCTTGGCAGTTGGATTGCAAACGTTTCATCATCAAGCAAGGTGGCATCGTCAGTGCACTCAACCCTGCCACCTCGATTGGTGATGAAACGTTTACAATCCAATTGCCAAGCTCGGTGAACAGACCAACAATCAAGCAGCGCACCCGAGCCACTTACATTCCGCAACATAGCTACATCCGACAATGCCTACTAAAAAACCTGGCCGAAACCCAGCAAATCTAATTGTACGCGCTGGAGTGATCATCTTAGGTAGATGGGACAAAATACATGCTCACTCATATTGTCAGGTAGAAAACAGCACCAGTTTTGCGGCTGAGCTCACGCGTGCGGTTGAATGTGCTGGGTGATGCCAGCTACGCAACGTAGCGAACTAACCAGTCGTGTGTGCGACTGTCTATCAATTCGCCAGTTTGTTATTGATCTCGCTGACCTTGTATTTTCGTCCCATGTACTCCTGTACCATCCGGTGTTGACATCTCAATTTCCGCTTATCGCGGAACGATACAACTCAACTTATTGATGATGTAGCAAAATCAGTGTGTGGTAGCAGTCGGTTAAGCGTAAGGATTCACGTCCGAATTCCTTGTGTGTGTGTGTGTGTCATAGCTACTGACTTATGTCAGCTGTCCCACACCTGCCCTTAGCAGGTGACCTTGTCTAGGGTGCACAATTCATCGCCGCACTTACCCTCATGACTCTGCTGTTTCAATGTTCGCACAAGCAACTCGCTTCCGATTAGGTCTTGCTCGGAAAGTCGAAGGTTTGGTCAGTCAGTTACGTACCAGTCAGCCAGAATGTTAAGTGCCACAGAAGTTAATACGACGGGCGTTTTCGTGGATCAGTAAGAACAATCTGAAAACACCGAATCAGTGTGAATGGAGTCAACTAATGACATACTGAACAATTCAACATCGTCGAACTAACCGGGCCTCACCTCTAACACGCACCTATCAGTCCCTTATCATACCCATTCTCGGTAAGCAGAATGGTAGCACAGCTGGAACCACAGTACCATGGGTTACGGTATATAGCTAGAAAATTGCCTGAATGACTGACAGCCTACATGAGCCGAGAGGCGACGGAAAGGTGGAGGTATGCGTTGTACAGCTAAATGAAACTGCCATTGAATTTCAGTCAGTTTAGCATACAGACAACTCACCTAATAGACTCTTCTTGGAAATTTTGAAAACAACCCCCCCCCCATCTTTGATAAAACGAGGTGCATTTGCAACTCAAGTCTACGGTCTCCCTAGTGTGCACAAACCGGATGTACAATTACGCCCAATATTGAACGTGTATATTTCTCTTATCAGAAAGCTGCAAATTAACTAAGTCACGTACTGAATCCTGTCTGATCCGTGATTGTAACCTCCGTGACATTTGTGACTTTACCGATTCAGTCAAAAAGATGGGGGAGATTTCATCCTGTAAGTGAAGCTAAACTATGCTGAAAAGCCGAAAAGCACTGTACAACTGTTTCATCTTTATTGAGAACCATCAGCAGTGCGCATCTCACGAGCCTCCGGGTAGTCTCGAACCCGCGATCTCCCAGCTAGTATTTTAAACACTTGACTGTTCAGACACGAGCGGCTGCTCAGCAGTATATCCTCCCTCAGGTGTGGGTAAACCTCGCAGCCACCCGACAATAAAGCGGCCATTATCCTATGATGCAGAAATCCCTTCAGACACTATGATTTGTCTTTTTAACACCACAAGTGGCCTAAATTGGCATTTCAAGCCTCAAAAATTCACGCATTTACTCTAAGTGACAAGCCTCAATCAAAATTATTGCTAATCTCGAGATACGTATGAGGTCATACAACCTACAGCAATCATTAGCCTTGTTTGCCGCATGATGACAAGTCTTGGTGAAAATGATATCGTTCCCTAGTTGTCACCCTCGATTAACTAAAACAAAATTGTGAGCAAACTTTTGATGAAATGATGGCTTATCGAACGTATACGGATTCAAACCACGTTAGGCTCGTACCAACTAATGATGAGTGTGTAGGATTCACTTGGAAGGATTCATTTAGATCCTGGAAATCAGCTTTTATTTTAAAAAATAGATAACCTCTCTAAAGGCAGTTCCAAATTTTGTATTGGGGGTTCTAATTGACTCAGCTTCTGACTGCTACCATAGTTATTCGATCTTTATTGTGTGCAGGCATCCCGATTGATCAACCATGGACGCACACCAGAATTTTCCCCAGATCTGTGGGGTAGAATGCTATGTAAAGAGCTAGCTTATGTTAGTATCTTTGCGTGACCCCAAGATTATCTTAGATCACCACCGACTTAATGGACTTCAGACTGCTTTTTCAGCCACGATTATTCGTGAACCATCACATCAGGATGATGTACTTCCATGACTTTAATGTAATTTATTTGAAAAAGAACCATATTTTCTGCTTACCTCATGAAAAAGTCGCCTTTCGCAAAAAAAAACCGTGAACTTGTTGTTCTGTGGACAGCTTAGCCAAGCGTACTGTTACGGTTCGGTCACGCAGCGAGCAAACAATATGATATGCGGATTGTGGCAATACTCTATCCCCAGCTAGTTGCTTGATCCAGA
>NW_008751906.1:53194-82386 GCF_000715545.1 Opisthorchis viverrini
GAGCTTCCGAACCCAAGTCAGTAAAAAGATGGTATCGCGTAATAAGTGGTCGGATTTTAATTTTTTTGGAATATCAATAGGCCATTGATTTATTCATAGTTTGAACTTGAAGATGCCGGAAGCTCGCTAGCACATAAAAATACAGCGTTTTTTGGGGGGATATTGATATCCCCAACACGTACTCACTGTCATGTGCGATTAAGGAACTTATTGATGCTCCCATGTTGCATCATTGTCGTCCCGGGAACAGCTATTAGTGAGGACACAAAACGCCATTGGTACCGGAAAATCAAACGAAATAATTATTAACTACTTGCGACATTTCAGCAGCTAAACCTGTGAATCAGGTGAAGTAATCGTTCGTCGATGTGATACACAATTGTGTAATACACAATTTCGGTTCCACACCAGCGCTTTGCAACCAGGTAAGCTGCCAAAATGATACCGGCGGACGTTGAGTGCTTACTTCCAGAGTTTTCCAAATGACGCTGACCACATACCTCACCTACGAAAGCCATTCAGCTACAAGCACCTGACACTCCCCAACGCTGTAGACCTGAGTTCGCATTGAGTTTGTTCGCTGACCACATGTGATGTTTCACGTTTGTTGAGTAATAAAGCACACCAAAACCGCTGTTATGAGCATTCCTGCTGGCAATTATTATGGCATACTACGGATTCCTCATAGACAGGGGCCTTGGGTTTCATGCGTGGGGCCACAGCGTAATTATTCGCCTACAGCGTGACGCTGACGATTTGGTCGTGTTGCATTCGACAATAAATGTCATCTTGTAGCAACCTTGCAACGCAAAACAACATGGGTGTTCACCCAAATCAAAGCAAACTGAACATACCTTCAGCAGAAAAATCAGCGCGGACCACCACCGTGCCTGCCGCTCATATTGGCAACGTGTTGTCTTGTGAATTATGGCGTGGCATATATGCATGATACTATCTATGACTGGGCACTGAAAAATGTTTCTACGGTGGCAGTCGGTTCCTGGAGTGCTTCCGTGGCTAGGATAATAGGCTGATCATAAACATATATACAGAATTTTCTGACAGCTGGCTGATCCACCTCCAGTCGATACCGACTGGCTTGCCCAGATGGCAGTTTTAGGTGAGTCAGGAGTCAACCAATTCCGAACGGGATCGGCATTTCTGTTTGGTTGACAGTGAACAACGCTAGCCTTCTGGCGCCCCTGCAACAGTTCCAACCAATATACAGACCCATGAGACACAAGCGCGAAAACTGACAAGTGCTGACCAGCCGCCGAATTCACATACATCCGTGAAAATGCTGGCAAGAGTTCCTCCCCCCCCACTTGGCCAACTTAAGAATCCCGGTGCTCCTGATCACACTGTCACACTGGTGCCGGGTTCACAAGTGATGTATCTATTGTGGTAAGCAACCCACGCTGTACGAGACTGGAACGATGTACTCCTGGCTGATTGACAAAACCCGATTACGTGTACCTACCTGGCAACCATAACCGGATGAATTATCACCTAGCTGCGCTGACTAAACCGTCGGTCAAAAAGTTCCACATTCGTCAGACTCTGAAACCCATACAACCTGCGTCAAACGAACCATGGATTGCACCGTGTCATTCGCTGAATCCAACTCAGACGGTTCTGTCACTAGTAATCACCACCTGATTTTGCTCGATGGTTGCACGCTGGTATCATGACAGTAGAGTAATTCCAGTCGCTTCTGGATCTCCATGATACCAAAAAATTTTCCAGCCACGTGTGAACATGATTCCCGGCGCCATCGCCAGGAAGCCTATCGTTTGCCGGCCAACCGAACGCAGATTCACCGAGCCTCTGCGGTACTCGATGGGTCGCGGAAGGACTAAATGAAGGAAAATGTGGTTTACTTCCGCACTTCCAACAGCGATGGATACAAGCGCTTCTGCTCCAAAACACGCGACCGATCAGCTAAGTCACGCGTTGGTGACACCTGATCGGAGTTACATTGAGCTAATTATACGGGATGGAGTTGACCACACGATACGGTTGATGGGAAATTCGTCTCTAGACTTGGAAAAGCCTATAACCAGAATGCTTCGCCGGTTCAATCCCAATGACCCTGTTGGGTACTGTAAATTGCTGTTAGCTGAAAGTTGCTCACCGCATTTGTGTTGTGTCCATGTTACTCTTGGTCTGATATTTCGAAATCCGACTACTTCGGACCAAGGAAACCGATCTCCATGCCACCTGTTCTTGTTCGAGGGTTTCATAAACTGCTTGCGGGTCGCTAAAACCATCTGACGATTGTCAGATCTGCTGAGACGTTTGTAGCACCATCGCCCCTGGTTCTAAACACCGCGCGGTCATGTAAGATGTTGAAGGTACACTAACAAAACGGAGCGAGGCTAGAGGGGCACAACGTCCATTATTGTTGAGAATGCAAACGGTTTTTTTATAGTCGGCTGGTGATGAATATTTGCAACAAAATAGCCGAACACAGAGAATCACTCAAGCATCAGTTTAATGTGTCCAAATGAAGGCAACCACCTGGCTGATAAGTCAAGAAGAAAGCCTCAGTGAATGACTTGGCCAGATATCGGTTGTAAACTGTTATCAGTGGTTAAGTAACTAACGGTTTATAGCGGACTGCATGTTTTGGATAAGTTTGATGCACATCATATCGAAACAATGGACAAGGCTATCTCAGATGCGCGAACCAAATAATCATATGGTTACAGCCTACGCGTTGCAGAAAGCAAACACAAGTCGAAAGCGCTCATGGTAACTAACAGTTTACTTAACCCGAACGACACTTATGTACATCTCAGCATCGAAATCAAATGAACAAGAAAATTTGCAGCGTTGCACCCGTATGTTCGCACAAGTGCACAGGAGCTGTGAAAACATAACAGGTCAGTGTGCAGTACATTGACGAGGGAGTAGATGACCTGGGTGGAGAACAAGGCTGGTCAAATGACCGATCACTCATGACCAAGGGCTTGCCCGCGACCGGGAAAACGGGGCGCCGAAGGGGCAGCAGGTGCTTCTCTAGCTCGGGGTGCTTGGCCAAAACCGGCAACGAAACCAACCTGATTCGGAAACAGACGGTAGCTAAAATAAACAAAACAGATCACTCGATAGGAACTCTTTCGGCGTGGAGTCTTGACAAGAAGCGGATCGTCCCAATAAAAAGCAAGGTTGAAAATAATGCACAAGAGCAAATAAACGAGCCGTGGAAAGTCGGGACACCACCAAGATGGGATCCAAAATGGAAGTTTCCAATAACGCGTTCAAGTTACTTAACCCCGACACTTCACAGTTCGCCCATCAGTGTCATTTTTGAGAATTTCATTGATACTTTGATCTTTCCCCACTTCCGTCCCGGTGCAGTTTTCAGTAGTACGTTTTCGAACCTTTATATACTCGGTGTGCTGGCATGATACGATTTTTCCATCGAATCTTGATTAGAAATGCAAGTTTGTCAATTCAATAACCCCGCACAGTGACGACTAGTTTTTCAGCAGGTAAGTCAACACACGACTGGCACAGTAGTGAAGCAACGGCCACATCACCGACCCCATCGTATGGGATACTGATGAGGCCGGCGACGACGAC
The DNA here is from genome assembly GCF_000715545.1 of Opisthorchis viverrini. Taxonomy (NCBI): domain Eukaryota; kingdom Metazoa; phylum Platyhelminthes; class Trematoda; order Opisthorchiida; family Opisthorchiidae; genus Opisthorchis; species Opisthorchis viverrini. The sequence goes on from NW_008751906.1 coordinate 56,783, forward strand.
GATGATGATGCCGATTATGCTAAGAACGACGGAACAGTGTTCCGCTGGTAATAGTCGGGCAAAAATTAATGAATCACCTGGAATGACAATCATATCACCAATTCTTCCATGCGATAGCAACATGATTCGTGCGACCACAGATCAAGCAATCTAAAGCCTATAGTCCAATTGATCGTATCAAGAATACTCCAAGCTATCGAGACCATTCGGAATCAGCGTTTTCCCATCACTGCAGACTGTACTGGGCAAGCAATCCATCTGAAACCCATATTCGCCGACTCATTCAGAGCGGTGTGAGCATCATCAACTTCCGCATCAAAATCATGGTCCTTTCTTATATCGCCTGTGATGTGACACATATCCTCTTTAAGGAACACTGTCACTAAGGTAAAAGTTAGGATAACTTCCTCAAAAAGTCACCGTCAAACAACCGCCGGCTGGAATTGTAATAGAGGTTCTCGTATTGATCAACAATGAGCTGAAATCCCATGGTATACATCCTTACTCTCTCCAGCACCAAGCGTGAACCACCTCCGACAAAAACCGACCGGTTCTTTGAAATGGCCTCTAGGAGACGGCAAAAGTAGAATAGGCTGTCTGAAGAGTCACACTTTTAAAACGGATGCCTCCAATCAACTCAATTTACGTTTTCAAATCTAGGTGGTGCAACAGCTTTATTGCTCACGATAAGCCGCCAACAGAGACTCGCCAAAGTGGTCTGTTTAGACCTATGGTATCCTCTGGGAAGGATTTAATCATCAGAACTTGTAAGGGACTGATCAAAAATAGTCGCAGCCAGGCTACAGAAAAAGGGATCGGTGGGAGCTGTCATACAAATGAAATTTATGTTATACAATCCTAAACCGCTTGAAGAAACGACTGTTCTGATGCCATTGGTCAGATATCTAAGCATTGTCAGAAAGGAAGATCAGCGCACAAACTTCGTAACCAAGCCTTCGGGAGGATTTTGCGCCACAATAAATCAAAGAGTCGTCTATGTTTGAGTTTGGAAGGTGGTATGTCAAAACGCATTAAATTCAAGGCAAATCTCATGAGCAGGGGTCAAACTAGCCTTGAGTTGAGGTAGGTTCCTTTAAGGGGAAAGCTTTCCATGGGGGCGGTTACTGTTACGGGAATTCTCAACTGCCGTGGTACTCAAGAGGTAATGTTTTAAACGGGGCGGAAGGGCACTACAGTACCGGCCACCAGTTGTTCGACATACGTCAGAAATCCGCTCGCGACGCCCTTGTAAATTTAAGTTCCGTGCAAATGTTCCGTTCTGCTAATAATAGATGCTGTAGATCAGAATTTTCTACCTTCCGAATTCGGACAGCAGCGCCCCGTTCGATATACCGTAGAGGTGAATTGGTGTATTCGGCTTGCTAAGGGAACGTTGCTCAACCCGAGAGAAAGATATTCAACCTATGATCGACATGTGGGCGTTATTCCAGATCGGGACCAAAAGACCATGAAATCCGAATAGATGTATATCGAAAGCGTTGATCGTTGGGGTCGACTTAACATGTAGTATTCAGATTCACGGAAGAGCTCTCAGGACCAGAATTTTAGAAAGCACCGTAGGCCAACAGGAAAAAGGCGGAATTTTGCACCAAAATTCATACTGTGATAGCACCTTTATTGCCAGACCTATCAGGCTGCTGTCATGGCCTTTATATGAAGAGCTCGCTCCTTCTAAGGAATAAGGTATTACGGCAACAGACTCACAAGCAGTAAGTTAGTATTGAGAGCTAATTTCAAGTACAAGCGTCCTATCAGTCAGTTACCATCATAGACACCTGACCAAACCGTAAGCGTATCAATCTGCCCATTGATCGGGTAAAATGAGTGAGAACTGTCGCGAGGATGGTGATGTTAGTTGTGTGGGAGAGACTGAAATTCACCACTATCGTCGATGACAATGTACTAGAAATACGCAACGGCATGTAACTTCAAGTAATCATGAGGAAAGGGTTGATCGCAGTGCATCATTCGATGGGTGTGAAGGAAGTAATCATAGGAAAGGGTTGATCGCAGTGCATCATTCGATGGGTGTGAAGGGGTTGTAAGGAAAGGCCGATGGACGAAGAGCTGCAAGGTCGACTGATACTTCCCGATTGTAGAGGGGAACGGTTGCAGTAACAGTGGGTCTAGGCCGGGACGATGTGTGAAGTCTGCAGCAGCGCAGAGAGCAAGTCCAAAATCACAAGTGTTGTGATCTTGAACGAAAACAGAAAGAACACAGCACTGAGAATAGGCGAGGCCTCAGGTTAAGCTTATAAAACAAACCCCACGTCATACTTATTGCTTCCGCAATGACTAGTGACTTACAGAAAACTTGGAGTCTTCAGGAGCACTGGACCTCCGTGTTCTTGTGGGTATTGCGAAGTAAAGAAGTAGTACATGTGACCCACAACAATTCCAGTCAATTCCATCAGGACGCTAGAGGGTGAAACAAAACAGTTTGACAATATGATTCAAATAGGAGAAAAAAGCCTTGATGACGTCTCTATAAACTGAAGTGGATAGCAGCAGAGTAGCCCGTTCACATAGGACGAGTTAGATGTGAGCTGTCGGTATTCAGTTTTGACCGCTGGGGCACAGTTTTGGAGCATTTTTTCACAGTCGTTGTGTAGTCATAAACGGTCCAGTTAAATCCTCCCAGTAGTGCAGACAAGAACAAGACTTTAGAAACTGATCAGTAGATGGCAGACGCAACACAACATAATCGGGCCATAACTATTCCATGCTACTATTGCTTATGAGTAGGCAGAAGAAAGCAGTCAAGTATGTTACCCGCAAATCAGAGAAGAAACGATTCTACCGACCGGTTCCCCGTTTCCCTAAAAACTCGACAAATCTCCTAGTCTGATGACTTTTTCCCGTGATAGCTTGTGTTAAAATCAAAAAGCCCTCCATTAAAAAATCTATCGTAGAATACGGGTTGGTATGACCGCATTTGTCATCATGTAGAGCTATTATAAATGAAAATCATCATCTTCATCGACAGCATGACATCAGTGTTCAACACCAATGCTTCACTGCCGTACAACCATGATTTATTTGAAAGCCTTATTGTAAAGAAAAGAGTAAAGGTGGACGGGGGAGGGATTTAGTGCTAGCTTAACACAATCATTCTGAGGTGCCTACACCTCCAAACGCCCACTCAGACGATCTAGAAAGAGAATGACGGAACGAACGCCACTAAAATTGATCGGTTGCCACTTCTTGCAATGCCTCCAGCCAAACGCAAGAGGGGTCACGAGAACTGTATCTTGCAAGGCGTATCGAACCAAAAACACCCAAACTCTTCATTATCTCTTTCACGCCCTTTTGCCAAGAAATAAGTTGCCCACCTCGCGGTTTGCAACATTTCGGAGGCACGGAGAACTACACTCGTCTCGGTAGGTTGTATTTCGACATGAGTAGCACATGGCGAAGCCACCGCGGTTGATGAATGCTGGATGATTTCCGCGACTGAAGTACCTGCTGCCAAACCCAGTGCCCGTCTGCCTCACATCACCTGTCCTCAGAGACCATGTATCGCACCCACACACCTACACAGCCCTCAGGGTAGCCTGTTACACGCGATCCTTGAGACCCAGTGGTCTTTTTGACGCCAGAAGTGACGCAAATTAGCAAGTGATTCAGGTCCTTGAGACTCCAAATCATACGTAGTAGAATCATCAGACCCCAAACTGAGGTTTAAGCACCCTCCCCGAAAAGTGCGGCGTGTAAAACATGAGGACTGGGTTCTTTGTCGTGTTGAACTTCTGTCGTCGGTACTGCCGTTGTTCCGCTCAAGTTCATTGGTTTCTTCTAGAAAATGGGTTGAAGGCTACCTAAATTGCTCTTTAAACTGTTCAGCCCATCGGTCAACACGACGATTATGCGGAACAATAGCTATTCCATTCTTCCAAAAAATCATTTTACAATCGTCTTCTTTTGACCAGTTGCTCGAGACGGCTGAAATGGGACATCGCTGGCTCCTGCAGCAAAAGCCCTCTGTATTCCTATTTCCACAGAAATCCTTCTGTCATTCTTCTGGTTCTTGTTTATCCGTTTGAGCGATCTGCGAGCGCTATCATAGTGGCTGTCTGCTGGTATGACTTCTCCAGTATCGAATGGATCTGCTGATCTCGACGAAGACGTGTTCATTTGTTCGAGTAAACAGATCATAAAAGCTAAGAACACAGTTTCCCTTACTGTCATTAATCCTTCAAATAATCGCTTCAGCGCGTTTCCAGGGGGTCACAATCCAGATTAGCTGAATAAGATTAAAAAACAAGTCGTCCGGTTGCAACACCCTTTCGGTGTTTAGCTACCATGCCACCCGAAAGAAGCATGAGGGCTGGAATATTGCTAGGTTGTCCAAGCCTAGAGGAGGAAGTCGAGAGGCAAATGTTGGACCACGGACCATCCCGTCAGTAAATTCGCTAAAGCCATCTCAGCTGGATATTGTTATTAAGTGGAGCCTTTGAAACTGATGAACGGAAGTGCCCCACTTCAGCCCACGTCATTCTGAGGAAACGAACTGATCACAATGGGACCTCTTCCTGAATCAAGACATGGTGCATATCGGGGGTTTGTCTCATTGTGGACCTGAAGATACTCATTAAGTTAGATTTTCGCTTCCGAACTCTCGGTAGCTTGTCGTAGAAGTAGAGGTTTCACGACCTGTGGAACAAAGTTTCCAATGGATCACGCTTACACGTAACTGGGCTAAAACGAGAAAAATGAAAGTATCGCCTTTAGATACTTCGGCTAGACTTCATCTCCTAAGGCCAGCATGAGATACATTATATCCGCTATGGACAAGAGGAGTACTGGGCAACTGGACAAATAAACTGAACCTTACCTTCCACGAACAATAAGGTTGAATATGACCAGAACCCACGGAAAGTACATTGCTTTGAATTGCATGCCAAACCAAAATTGCACAATGACATCGCGATTCATTTGACTCCAAATGTAGATGACAGTTAGTACCATTGGTTCCAACAGAAACTATGAGGGAAACAAAAAGTACAGAGGGGTGGACGAATAACGGAATAACCGCATCAAGAGCGGAAATTTTTCTTTTCGATAATCCTTTATAGTACGCCTGCGTTTCAATGCACAGTGTTAGTGGTGAGGTTACTGACGGCGACAAGCGAATCTCCTTAAGCGCACCACCCACATATAACTGACATAAGCCAGCCAATTGTCTTATATAATAGCACAGTAAATGGGGCAACTTTCTTTATACACTTAAATTAGAAGTCGCACACACATCGGCATGAAAGCTCAAATGGCACACGAAAACGTGGAGCATGAGAGAATGTAGTACTCGACGATGAGAGGTACGCCATATGCCACTGGCATTGAGCTGAACCATAGCAGCAATTTTTGCAGCTGGAGGATATCCGACAATGCTACACTTGGATTAGAAACCTCCAGAAACGAAAAAACTCCGGGAAAGAAATAGTTTAGGTATTCCAGAGATTGATTCTACGACGAATCTCCTCTCCCAAGTAATGTCCAAACAACAAACATTCCCTTAACAATTTCCTTAACAATGACAGAAAAATGATCTGTCAGACAGGCGTTTAGAACTGGTTGGCTAAAAGTTGAAGAGTTTATTTTGGAGATTGCGCTCCTTACAAAGAGGCGGTATTATGGAATGCTAGAGATCGTGGATTAATAGCAGCGAAAAACTCCATTTAAAACTCGCATGAAGAATACAGGAAAATGAATCTGTTAACCAAGAATAGATTTTCATTATATATCTAGGATATCAGATGAGACTGTGCGCCTTTAGCGTTGCAATTTGCAGACATCTCGAATACCTGTGGTACGCCAGCACTGGGTTTCCACTATTTCATCCCTTTATTACAGGACTTTGACCGAATACGTTGATATGGTTTTCCTCACGCTGGTGTTATCATCATTATTAAAGAAGATACCGATAACTTTTAAACTTTGTAAATTTGTGGTGTGACGGAAAACCTGAGTTGCGATTGGTCCATTTCGCCAGTCTTACGCTGTTGATTTCCACGTCACTTCCAGGTCAGTAATCAACTTCATTTACTGCGGAGAACTTGTATGGGTTGCAGATTATAGCCGTTCACCAGTCAGCACCGACACTACATGACTACAATCCAAACAAACGTGATACGAATGACGCTCTGGTGACATTTGTGTGTCGGCTGCAAAGTGAACCAAGGACTGTTTTATGCTTGTTATTTACATTAATCCGGCTAGACTGTGCTGCAGAATGCCGCAGCTTCATTAATCACATATCTGCCTATTAGGAAGTTGGAGGCGAGGACTATGTTACTTAGTTAGAATATGAATATTCCAGCTTGCCTAACATGACACACTGCTCATAAGGTCGAAGGCCCACTAACGGCTTCGTCCCTGTTGGAACTCGCCAACTTGGCGCGGTTCCCAACTTTCCATCAATTTTATGTTCCACTTAGAACTGGCCAAACACACCCATGCGTAAAATAAATTCAACTGAATCCCAGTTTCCATGATAAGTCGGGTACTATGCTTAGTTGGGAAGCCCCGACGACGAGACCGGTATTGAGCTGTCGAAAGCTTTTCAGTAGCTTTTAGCTAGTGTGGTAATTCAAGCGAATATACCACGAAATCTCACACATCGTACCAGCTAAAAAATGAAACGGCCTCTGTGTAGCACATTAAGCTGAAGAGTATCCTAAACGAAAGATTCAGTCGGACCTCCCGGTGGCACCATCCTAATTTGCGAATGAGGGTAATTCACTGACTTCACCTTGTTTACTGAAATTTTCTATGCGCTTCGCAAATCACTTTCAAGTTGCCGGGTTTAGAAGTTGTTCCACCTTTAGAGTCGAAGAAATATAGCCACAGATTAAATACACAGCTGGGTAGTCAACCAGTGAATAAGATTTAGCCACGGGTTGATAGACACTTTCAGAATTGTAAAGTTCGTGTTCTGCCCCTTATTGTTCACCACACACACTCCTTTGTACGAGTTACTTTGCAAAGTTCTTAGGGCAACGAAAAGTGGTTTTTACACTAAGAATGATCTGGGTAAGCATAAACTTTGATAAGCGACCGGTTACAGGACCTGCGTAAGGAGTGAAAATAGGGTTAGTTGGAAATATAATTTTCCCTTCTACAGCGTCCTCCTCTAGTGACATAAGGCAACGGCCACAAGCATGTTTTGTTATACCGTAAAAACAGCCCAAATGGGAGGTTGATCCATTTCAGTATGTAATCTTGATATCAATCACTTGCATAAACATGCAAGCATCAGTCCTGCGTGGGAAGACTGAAGCTTCCAGGTTTGCTCTCCTGAAAGTACATAAGCTGATCCTGTGTGGCCTGGAAGTTCAAGTCATACGTCGCTGGCGGTACTCTCTGAGCGGGGTTTTACGGCGCTTTATCATGAAGGTTGTCAGTTCACACATCCACTAGGTGCGATGAGCGCAAAGGGTCTAACTGAATTCATGCGGTGTCCCATTGTTGAGTGCACAGACCCCGAAATACATTGGCATAAAAGTTCTAAATTTGAGTGTAAGCGCTAAGTTGACCGAATCCCATGTAATTACAGATACTGCACACATTTAGTAACAACGATCACCACGATCGACACCATCGGTACTTGGAACGGCAACATATCAATAGTTGACGTGATTCTTAACCGCCAAACAGAAAAAAAAACAATAGACGCATACCACGGAAAATGAACAGATCGGTCCACTGCAAAAAGTCGACCGATCAAATGGTCATAATGAGGCCTAGCTAGATCACCGAAACAAGCAGATGACAGATAACAGACTCACGTAAAATGAGGCCATGAATCCAACGATCTGGAAGAAATTCAGCTAAGGAATTTTGCATTACAGGAATGTATAAGTTCAGAACGATTTAATCTCGCACTGGTTGCTGTCAGACTTTGCGAAATACGAGCCGTCGACTGAATATAAATAAACGGTAGCAAGCGTTTGCGTAGAATTAAGCCCATTGTTTGGATGAATCGTGCTACGGTTCTATGAGCAAACCACAAAAGACCTTAAAATGATGATGAAAAGGGTGTTGCTATAATACACTGTTGATGTGATACAATACTGCCGAAAGCATCGATAGAGGCTAGAACACTAACCTGGAGGCTGAGCTAAAGTTACCTCAGAAGCTAAGCTGCAAACTTACTGACTGGGAGGCCAGTGGTTCGAGTCCCACCTCTGCGTCCCGACTGCTCCTGTCTCGAATTCAGTAACTTGACAGTATTTCAGCCTTCGTGCTTCCCTCAGGCGGCATGAAATTTGTGTGCCGAAAGCGTGTGAAAACTGACCGATCGTTATCTGTGCAATCTGGTGGGTACATTTATTAGGTTCAAGTTTCGGCACTCCCAGTGAGGGTCGAGCTTACGATGCTGTAGTGCTTCTTATTGTTGTGGACAGGGAACCCGATCGCCAAGAGCCGGGACAATCAAGCATGGAACCAGCACCAGCTAATCCGGCTGCGCCGGCGGTTGTCTCCACTCCCTTGATGACGACTGAGGCGGAACACGTTGAGATCATGCGACAACGGAAGGCATGGCGTAGTCGGGCGATCAGTGGTGCGTATATTCCAGTTATTGCCCTTAATACACAATTTTCAACTCCCAAAAACTCCTTCCCAATAAAAGTATTCTGAAACTCTTAAATTTAACCACAACCAATGTATAGCAACGCACTTCTAGTTACTACACCACTAGCAGCCGGAACCGATGTACAGAATGTACGCGGACTACAGCCGACAGTAACAACACTGTTGAATCTCTGGTGGCAGCGAATACAGTCATCACTATGGACAGTATCACATCTTTGTTCAAGAATGATGGTTCGCTGCCTTACAACCATAATTTATTTAAAAATCATATTGTGAAAACAATAAAAGTGCATGCCGAAGGGAATCAGTGCTGGCGCATCAGAAGCATTACGAAGTACCTAAACCTCCAGATACTCATTAAAACAATCTGGATAGAAGCTTACAAGAACGCCATGGAAATCAGCTATCAGTCATATCTTGCAACGTCTCTAACCACGCGGTCCCCATGCTGGAAGGCGAGTCGCACCGACAGCACCTGGACACTCCGTCATCTCTCTCATACCCCAATCCCACGTCAAAGGTTCAACAATGCCCTGCCTCCACCAGTCTGAACTAGGCACAGAAAACAGCCCTCTCTTCGGCAAATGACGCGGTCCCCTGCTGGAAGGCGAGTCGCACCGACAGCACCTGGACACTCCGTCATCTCTCTCATACCCCAATCCCACGTCAAAGGTTCAACAATGCCCTGCCTCCACCAGTCTGAACTAGGCACAGAAAACAGCCCTCTCTTCGGCAAATGATGGTTCAGCATGCGCAACATATGGTTCCTGATGCTGGATACAATCTCCGATAGAAGTCCCCGCGGAGTAACCGACCACTCGCTGTCTAATTGTCTCGTTACGGATTCGTAGACGCCAACCTGCACCAGCTATGGATCTGAGAAAAGAGTGTCGAAAGCATAAAGACGTCTCAGGCCCTTTGCTCGAGAATGCTAAGTTCCACAGCTATGCAACAAGACAGCGCGTACTGTAGCCTAATACACACATCCCTTTAGGTTTAGGGATATAAAGCGTTGACGCCATAGGTGTCTCAAATTAGCAAACACGACTCAAGGCTTGCAGATTCGTGCGTTGACCTCACTGGAACGGGATGGCTCAGTGATAAGAGCGCGAATTTACTAAACGGAATGTCCGTGGTTCGAAAATGACCTATGTCTCTCGGCTTTTCCTGTCTAGGATTGGGCAATCTGGGAGTATCCCAGCCTTCGTGCTTTCTTCTAGTGGCACAGTAGTTAGGTACCAAAAGGGTGCAACAGCTGAGGGGTAGATGACCTCAATTGTCACACTAGAATCAGAACTAATACGACTTCCAAGATACCTCAAACGCTTCACGACCTCGAGTGCTTCTCGGTGGATTACGAATGACGTGTTCAGTGACCACACGTCCAGCATGACCTTGCAGCTTGTGGGCGAAAGCGCATGCCAAGGGACGGAATAATTTGGTCAGTTCAGCCAAAAACTCCTGTGCCTCCTCCCCGAAAACGAGAACGATGCCGTCTGCATATACCAGACCGACAAGGTCTTCGTCTGCAGCTACTCAAATAACAGGGTTCTAAAGACCGATCAGCGATCCTCTTATCAGTTCCTCCATAAATTTTAAAAAAAGTAGTCATCCAGCTGTAGCACCCTTACAGTGCCTAGCTGCCATGCCACCCGACGCATGAGGGCTGGGATAATGCAACACTCCTCAAGCCTGGACAGGAGAAGTCGAGATGCATAGGACGGATTCAAACCACGGATCTTCCGGTCAGTAAACACTAACTACGGGGCCATCTTGCCCTCGCAGCCTCGTCCATTAAATTAAACTGGCATGGAGAGAGTGGGTATCCAGGACGGATACCACTTTGTGGAGGGAAATTTCTGGAGACCGGTTCGTGTATTTTCATACACCCGGGAGTCTAAGTATACCAAGAAATTATTATGTTCACAAACTTCCGCGGCATCCCGTGCTGGGCAGGCGTGATACGGAAAACAGACTAGTTAAACAGACTAGACTGAGTTGAGTGTGCCCTGAAAATAAGGGAATACTAAAGTGTGAGTCGCTCACATGCTTGGCATTGTTCTGGAATCTAACAGTGAGAATGTTTGGTCAACGCAGTCCATACCGGGACGAAATCCCGCTTGCTGCTCTCGAGTCAGTTTCACGAGCCAATATAAGACGAAGGAAAAGTGATGTCAGGAGTTTCGTTACCACCTGGGTCAAGCTGATGCGCTTTTGATTACCGCACTCGCCACAGACCCCTTTTTTGAAACTGGGCACCAGCACCGATTCTCCGTCGTTTTCTCAGATACAGACAAACAGATCACACGAGCGGTGACTGAGGACTTCAATCCCATCTTTGAACAAAGCTGGTGGTAGGTTATCCGGACAAAAAACTCGGTGGGGTTTTAGAGCATGTATGCACATGAACCCCAAAATCCGTGAAGATTTGCAGGTTCAAAGTCCAGGGTGCATCCATATCGATCACCTAATGGATACCCAGATGCACTAAGTCTGCCCACTTGTGCATTCAGATGAACGGCAAGTACAACGATATCTATCTTTTCAGCCCACTGAACATGGTATTCGAGACGCCACAAAAATTGCATTTGATGTTGGAGCTACTGTTTGTTAAGACGTAAGCAAGATGAACGGCAAGTACAACGATATCTGAGCTTTCAGCCCACTGAACATGGTATTCGAGACGCCACAAAAATTGCATTTGATGTTGGAGCTACTGTTTGTTAAGACGTAAGCAGACACGACAAACAAACGGAGACTAACTTCCCACTTGTGAGGCTTCTTTACAGACGCTGCCAGACGAACTGCACAGGATCCACTGTCAACTGGTATCTAGTTGAACAAAGATCCTTCCGCCCAGTGAATTGGGGCGATAACGACCATATCGAACAGATCCTGCCGCAGCGGATTCTGCATGCGAGTGAAAAGTGACAGGGCAGTTAGCTCAACCAGTGTGCTAGCAACTCGAGTTGTTGTTTCGGATACACAGAACACACTAGTATCAACCGAGTCGTGCGTGAAATAAACAGTAGCTTGTTGTCCAGCTTGGTCGATGGTGCGAACATCAAAATAAATCAGAAATCTAAACTTGAATATAAATTTTGCGATGCCTGAGGCTGTCAGCACTGGCTGAGCGCAGATGCCGAGGCTAAAACCGACGGAATTATAAGTCCTGATAAATGGGTGTACATGAAGAAAGTTAATAATGAGGTAGTAGAGGTTGGAAGACATCTGCAGGAAAAAGAGGTGAGGAGCGATAAGTAGCAATTTTCGCTTACCCGCCCTGCTGTACGCACCAAGTGAAGCTACCTAGATGACGACATCACGAGACGGGAGGGGTGGTATGAGAATATTGTTGGTTGTAGATACCACGGTTGTATGTGGATGAGCATTCACCCAAGGTCACATCTACGCAGGAGAACGATTACCGTCCTCGGTCCAAAACCTTTGGCTCAAAAGCCTGGCCACGAGAATGTGCTATATGGCTTGAGTGAGCACATTACCATTTTTATGGGACAAGTCACCACACGTGTTTCAACCTCCAACCTGGAGGGCCACAGAACTGTGTTGGTCAGAACTCTAACCATTGATCATTCTGGTATGAGGCAGTGCCACCCATTATAGCTCAGTGAGTAACGGGGGCGCAAAAACCGTCACACCATGGTGGACTCGACTCAGCTGACCCGTCTGTTCTCAACGAGATTGCTCAGGAGGCACGAACGTGAAGAGATGCGTGCATAGGGCTGAAAGTACGGGCTGTTTTGATGTATGGCTGAGAGGCGCGGTTTCTGCAAGCAACGTAACCAAGGCGTCTTCAGGTCTTTGATAACCGCTGTCTTAAAACCATCGCTCACGTAAGCGGGTGCCAAAAAGACAATTAAAAAGCGGGTTTTTGATTGTGCAACAGGTACTGCAATCGAAAAATGTGTTCAGCACCGAAAACTGTGGTTAGGTCTTGTGTTGCGCACGCGGAGCCACTGTTTCCCATAGGGGCTGTTTTCCGTGCCCAATTCAGAGTGGCGCAACAGAAATGTAGATAACTTTTGACTGTACAACCTTTCGGTGTCTAACTGCCATTCCACCAGAAGGAAGCACGAGGGCTGGGATAATTGTCGGCTTGCCCAAGCCTAGATAGAAGTCGAGATGCTGAGACCGGGTTCGAAGTGCGGACCTTCCAGTCAGTAAATTAGCGCTCTAACCACTGAGGTATGGCTAACAGCCTCGGTGATGGTCCGGCGTCTGAGCTCATCATGCGAGACGCAAATCTGAGAGCATCAAGTAGGATTTCGACCATGCGCATCGACCACGTTTTCACATCAAGTGCCTGAGCACCGTAACACATAGAGCTGCTAAACCGTAGTGGATTTGCTTCAGGAGCATCCCATTCCAACTGGCTCTTCTACATGGCGTACGAAGACCTCCCTCGGTGTTTGTGAATATTTTTCGCTCCATTTATTCAAATCTGGTCGCCTCCAAGGTACAAGATCCTCAAGAATTCACGCTCGTATGTAGTCATTCGGAACACCACAATGAGGAGCCTGAGTCCTATAGTTGGTTCACTCATCTTAGTTGCTGCACAAGTTGACTACGCTTTGACAGATGAATTCAATGCACGCATCATCAAGGCAGGAGACAAAAGTGTGTTGCCCTTGGAGTCCAGGTCGGTACCAGTGAGTTCAGAGTTCGGGCCACAAAGCGACCTCGAAAGCAGTCCTAATCTGACTGCGAAACTTGAGCCCACCGATCTGAAGATCTAGAACGTCGTCAGACATATGATCACCGCTGTCTGTGTACTATAGCAAGGGGTTGACCGGTTGCAGTACGTACACAACGAGAGCATGAAAAAGCAGAGGATGGTTTTGATGTGGCAGTGGGAAATAAAAGCGGCTACTTTCAAGTTGAGCACATCAAAGCCTTCTGGCCTTCCTGTGAGGGGTTGTGATTCCTTTTTGCGCTTGACGGGAACACCTATAGGATAGGGCACAGTCGATCCTAATGGGAAGCTCTCTGTCACCCAGCCGGACAGCCAAGCCAGAGCTTTCAGTGGAGATCTCTTCCTGTACATCATTATCATCATCATCATCACCGACAGCATAACATCAATTCAACATTGATGCTTCCCTGCCGTCCTTCATCGTCCTGCACAAAAAGCCACTCTACGGTGAGAAGCCTAAGCTTAGCTGTTGCGTGCCGGTTACGTGTTGCGTGCGCTTTACAAAGGAGGTTAAGTCAATCCCGACGATGGCGTCTTGCTCCAAACCGATACTGATGTTTAACTCAGCGGTTTTGGAAGACATAAACACCTCGCATCCAAAATGCATATATTGTTGCTCTTATTGCTACTACAGGTGATCCTGAAGGAGTTTGGTGCACGGTAGAGCGGGGATGACTGCGGGTATACGGGCGACTTACGTCAAAATCCAGAGCCGAATTCACCTCTGCCGCTAACGATTTGCAAACGAACGAGTTTGATATATTCACAAAGGAAACTACTCACTCCTCGACAGCCCACGACCGGTTTCACCCTTCTTGGAGCATTCAGCACATTCAGCTGGAGGACATCATAAACGAGGGATTCAATTGAGTCTCCCGTGAAAACCAAATTGATTTGCAAATGAGTGCATTTCTCGAAAACAGTGCAATTTGGGTTCAAGCAGATCATAAGGTTAAAGGAAACTCGGGGACTGCGCCTACCTGCTGAGTCCCAAGAAGGGCGAAACCGGTCGCGGGGTGTCGAAGAGTTTTCAGCAACCTTGTGAGTAGTTTCCTTTATGAAAATATACTGCGATATCTCGAATATCGTGCCAACTGAATCATGAGGCGGCCTGTGTGCAGCACATTCAGCTGGAGAACATCATAAACGAGAGATTCAATTGAGTCTCCCGTGAAAACCAAATTGATTTGCAGATGAGTGTATTTCTCGACTTTGATATTTCGTCAACCAATGACGGCCTGTACGCATAGAATTCAGGGCCAGTCTCGGATTTGCGCTCACATCGGCATGTATCGAAAGCAACCAGATGGACCCTACATTCCTCAAACGTCAACCTGGTTCTACCGCTCGGAGAGTCAGAAATAAGCCAATTGTATCTACTACCACATCCGGAAAAAGGGGACCACGTTATCCTACTGAGTCATTTAAATCGCAGAACCCCACCTATGCATTTACACCAAGATGTGAAATGTGGGATATAACTTTGGAGATGAAAAGTTTTGAAATAAGTCGTTTGTGAATCGCAATCCACGGACATAAACGTCATCCGGACATACATGAAACACAATATACAGGTTCTGAAAGATGGTTTCTCTTTTCCCTGAAAACTACGCCATCCCAAATTGCTCCTCTGGTTCGGGGCACAACGTGAGAAAGTTGTACGATAGCGCAACCAGATATGGGAAGAGTTCAGTAGTAATGGAGGAGGTCCAACCCTGGAACCAGCGCAGTTCAGTGTCTGTGCCAAGGATTAGCGGAAATTTCTTCCTGATGGGCTACACGGATAACATATGACTCATTGTGGGCAAGGTTCGAAACACGTATCTATTTCAGTGAGAAAGTGTGACATGAGTCAGTATTTTACCTGGACAGGATGGGGATGTCGGAGAATATACATCACGCACATTACCTCGGGCATGCCAAAACGGTGGCCCATACGAATGCAAGCTGTGCGATACATACGGGTACACCGCGAGTAATTTTACGACCCATTCATCATCACCAGCTTTATTATTATCGATAGCACACCAGTGTTTAGCACTGTTCCGAAGTCACACAGCCACAATTTATTTGCAAGACCAACCTTGAAGAGTAAGTGGCAAGGGAAAGGAGCTAATGCTAGTCTACAGTGACTCTGAAACACCTACACCTCTAGGCACTCACTGAGACACTGGACGGAAATTAACAAGAACACTACTGACATCTATCAGCGTTTCCAACCAGACACACGGTCCCCACTCTGGAGGGCTACACAGCTATAGCTCTGACTTTTCGTAATTCCTTACGAAACCCACTGCCAGGTAAAAGTTCGTCGACCTTTTTTACTTGTGCTGTTCTAAATTGGGAACTAAAACAGTACCCCTCGATAAACGATGGCTCCGCATGCGCAATACATGCCTTAACCACCGCAGATTTTGGCGCTGGACACACCATTCGATTGAAGTTCCCGTTGCACAACCAAACACTCGTTAATTATGGTGTCACGGATTCGCCCGTACGAGCTGTTTCTGAGATAACGGTGATGGATCACCTGAAGACGTCTGAGGTCTGCTGCTCCAGGAGGCTGTCTCACTGCCATACAGCAAAACTGACCGTACTTTAGCCTGGTATACAGGTTCAATGGTAGTGGCAGATCTAGTCAGTCCTGGCATGAGCGGACACGATTAACAGACGACCAACATACCACTCACGACATTCGTTTGTCAACATTGCCGGATGAACCACACACGGACGACCAGTAAATAGTGCCCAGTCAAACAAGGACTGTCCCACCCGGTGACCAAAGGTGACGTATATCCCTGAACACCCTGCCGCAGCGGCACCTCAATGCCAGAAGTGTGCGACAGGGAACATTTGAAGTGTTGAAGTTTATCCAACGACTGTGCAGCACATATTAAATCCAAACGAATCCGGTTTGCGAGCAAGAGTAGTCTGTTGTCCTGCTTGCTTCAGACATTGAAAGTAGTCAGTATCAAAGCTTCAAAACTGGTATAAAATTGCTTAAGGCTGTCGATGCCGACAGATCCGCTGAGATCGCGACGAAGACCGACAGAAGACTAGAAGGGGCATTGATCTTAGCGGATGAGCCAACAATTAGGGTATCGTTAGTGAGTTTGAGTGAGTGGAAGAAACGTATGTGAGAGGAAAAGGTGTCAGAAGTAGCTCCTTTTCGCTTGAAATTCCCACTGTATGCAACAAACACAGTGATTCCGCTGGTGACGCTGCACGTTGGATGTCGCATGACAGTAGAGTTACTTGTAGGACTCATGGCTACGTCAGTTCAACACCGTCAGTGCGTAGAACTTTAGGCGACACTTGCAATCTGAAGGAAACGTAGACTCGCATTGCACTGCAGGAGAAAGGAAGCGGACCGGACGCCTTTACAGTGCGGTTACGTATGTGCTGGGGGTGGGGATGAAGTCTTCACAGCTACTTGAGTAGTATTATCTGATCACAGTGCATACCTCCGTCGTGATATAAAGGTTGTTTGTCTATAGGCTTGCAGCCACTTCATGATGATACACGCTCTGGTTCCTAGGCAGAGGGCTTGCAGCACCAGCAAAACTCAGGTTACCGAACATGGTCATAAATCTCTGTAACCCACTGCTACCGTTGCAATGCCAAAGTTCAAGTGTGTAGATGAAAATTCGGTCACTGGGGCAGATATGTGTGTGAAGAAAAAAACCGAGCCAAAGAGGTGAACGAACTAGCTGCTATCATATGAGCAGCAAACTATGCCATCGTTAGGCTGTATTAGACTCGCCAATTTTTACTAAATTACAAGAAGTTCTACGGGTCGTTTGGGGTTCGGAAGAGTTGTGGGGAAACAGGAGTGGTTAAAATACAAAGAATTCTCGACCGCCTTTCATCAACCTGACAGTGGTCCACAAGAAGAGAGTGAATGTGACTGGGTCCCAGAGACGGGCAGAGTACACCTTAGCGGATGATAACCGAACTGGTTAGACGCAATGCTCCATGAAAAAGGATACCACTACCATGAACCAGCAGAACAATATCATGAAGAGGTAGTCAGCAGTACGCCCAAAGAAAAGTCCTGCAGAATCACTTGTGGGAAGCGAAACTTACCATTTTCCAATCTTGAGGAGTACGAATACAAAAAATACAGGTTAATCAGAAAGTGAAATCCTGTTGAAGGGTTGATGGGATAAAACAGAAGAGCTGTGATGGGTCGCCATATCTGCGAGGTTAGACGTAAACACTGATTACCTCGTACTTATGTACACCATCCCAAAATAAAATCATCCGCATTGGATCAATTATGCCGAGCTTTCCGAGGAGTGAAAACAAAATCGTGCCGGAGAACCAGTATCGTGTGATGAGTGGAATACTGTGAAACATATCCGAAAGCTCATTTCCCGGCATGGTTATCGAAACCTAGTCACACCGTATCAAGAGCCGCTATTAGACGTGTCACTCAAACGCCGGCGAATAGACTCAAAAGACGCGGCGGTCTTGGTGGGGTGTTCAGTTTACGGATTCACGGATTGATACACAGGATCGAGGCTTTTGCCCAAGTCTCCCGGGTCGGTTTTGTTCTTGTCGGTCAGTGGCTGTCGTTCACCTGAAAGGCACAAGTGAAAAAGGGGGTGAAACGAAAAGCATAAGCGAATGTCTTCTATGGAATCACGATCTCCACCCAGGGTCAAGGACTTCGCGTGATTTTTCTGGGTTGGTTTCGTTCTTTTCTTCCAGCGAGTGCAATTTACCTGAAAATGGGAAGCGAAAAATGCCGTGTCGTGCCTGCAGTATCGCTGTTTATGTTATCAGTTCTACGAAAGTCTTACAAATCCCAAGTACACCTAAACTGTTGAAAGCCACTCGTCATTTAGCGTCACGCAAAGGAAGTTTCCCATTTCGTCACGCGTGTATATGCTTTATCTGACTATTTTCCATCTGACTATTTTCTATATACTACCACCCTTTTTGCCTTCACAATTCTTTTTAAACTATATAAATTTTTAGCCGACTTTTCTTATTCTTAGTCAGCCACTGCTGAAGTTATCTAACGGGGAGCTGTAAATCCTTCTCCTCGCTTCAGTAAAATGTTCCCCAGTCAAATCCAAGTGGAATAAATCGCCCGGGTGCCACAGTTATCAACTTTGACCTCTAAGTGGTTATTGGATCATAACACCCCGTCAACCATTCGCTCAATGCCTCCCAAGAAGCTCTTCAGGTCCAGGAAGCTCATCTCACAGCCCCCTCATTCCTTTAGGCCGGTCGGAAGACTCACTGGCTAACCTACTTCATTACTGACTGATGTTTTTCCTGCCTCACGCAGCAATACTGCTCTCCATTGACAAAGATTCGGTTAGATTCGGCTAAATTCAGAACCCATGTGCATAAGTTGGAAAGTTAACTGGCTTCCTTCGGAGACACTCAGCCAAGAGCATGCCTTGTTCACACTGATGCGGCATGTTACCCATCAATATAAGAAAAATCATTAGCTATTTTTGATTTTGATATGCGTGCCCCCATGATCCGTCATCGCATGAAACGTCTGACCGTACCCCCGCTGGAGCGCACGATTTCGCTCTCTCAACACGTTACAACACACCCCACACCAACCGATTGGCAGGAAGAAAATCATAAGTGTGTTGCTATTCGTGGAAAAAATGATGCGATAATGCATTCCAGGGATAATCCACGGGAAAATACAAGTGAAAAGGGGGTGAAACGAAAAGCATAAGCGAATGTCTTCTATGGAATCACGATCTCCACCCAGGGTCAAGGACTTCGCGTGATTTTTCTGGGTTGGTTTCGTTCTTTTCTTCCAGCGAGTGCAATTTACCTGAAAATGGGAAGCGAAAAATGCCGTGTCGTGCCTGCAGTATCGCTGTTTATGTTATCAGTTCTACGAAAGTCTTACAAATCCCAAGTACACCTAAACTGTTGAAAGCCACTCGTCATTTAGCGTCACGCAAAGGAAGTTTCCCATTTCGTCACGCGTGTATATGCTTTATCTGACTATTTTCCATCTGACTATTTTCTATATACTACCACCCTTTTTGCCTTCACAATTCTTTTTAAACTATATAAATTTTTAGCCGACTTTTCTTATTCTTAGTCAGCCACTGCTGAAGTTATCTAACGGGGAGCTGTAAATCCTTCTCCTCGCTTCAGTAAAATGTTCCCCAGTCAAATCCAAGTGGAATAAATCGCCCGGGTGCCACAGTTATCAACTTTGACCTCTAAGTGGTTATTGGATCATAACACCCCGTCAACCATTCGCTCAATGCCTCCCAAGAAGCTCTTCAGGTCCAGGAAGCTCATCTCACAGCCCCCTCATTCCTTTAGGCCGGTCGGAAGACTCACTGGCTAACCTACTTCATTACTGACTGATGTTTTTCCTGCCTCACGCAGCAATACTGCTCTCCATTGACAAAGATTCGGTTAGATTCGGCTAAATTCAGAACCCATGTGCATAAGTTGGAAAGTTAACTGGCTTCCTTCGGAGACACTCAGCCAAGAGCATGCCTTGTTCACACTGATGCGGCATGTTACCCATCAATATAAGAAAAATCATTAGCTATTTTTGATTTTGATATGCGTGCCCCCATGATCCGTCATCGCATGAAACGTCTGACCGTACCCCCGCTGGAGCGCACGATTTCGCTCTCTCAACACGTTACAACACACCCCACACCAACTGATTGGCAGGAAGAAAATCATAAGTGTGTTGCTATTCGTGGAAAAAATGATGCGATAATGCATTCCAGGGATAATCCACGGGAAAATCACGTAATTCCTCTAAAAGTTGGCCACCTAAACTCATCATGCAGAACCCTATTGCAATGCAAGATTCATGCAAACAAATACTTCCAATACTTTCTTACTTTTTCCATATGGAGAAGACCACTGACAAGTGATAGGAGTAAAATTTAAAAGCATCTTTAATCAAATCAGAGAGAATACGCCCACACTGGCAACACGAAGCAAACATGTTCACTGATTGTTTTTGGATTTTCAACGTACGGTTCTTTCGGAATTCAAGGAAAAGCACAAGTTGGTGAAATAAGAGGTGCAGCAAATTACAGTGGACGATGTTGAGCAAAGTCTCAGTGCCACCGCCACCGAAATGGTTCACTCTACATTTCTACCTCTGCCGTAACATAATAACCGGCCAATGTTGAGAATAAGACTGGTTCTAGGAGCCATGATAAGGCACAAAGAGTGTAAGAGTACCGTGGAAACTTCGGTGTTCGGAGTGGCAGTTATGGGCACGGCAGGTTTGCAGGACATAGTGGTCTGAAGATTGGGATGAAATGCCAACGATCGGCACTCACAAGTGCACCAAGATTGCTGATTTTGTGGGGCCGCTGAACATCTGGGTATCTGGCAGTCTAGTGATATCTGCATACATCTGAAAATTTCGCATTAACGGGGAGACCAGGTTGTTGCTGACTTCGCAGCAAGGACGATGCAAAAAACAAAACCAAAGGACAACTGCCCTTTCGCGTGATTTGAAAAAAACCTGAAGATTCACTGTGAGGTTCATGTGCAAGGCTGTTTTCGCCTTTTTTACTTCGGGTTGAACCACCCCAAGTCAAATTTATCAGCCAGACGTAATAAAAATGACCATTCCTCGTGTTCTCTTAAGTGATCAAATGCATGTAAAATATAAAGAGCTGACTATTCCCTGGATACTGGCAGTCACGATTGGCGCCTATCGGCTGTTTTTGCCATGCACCACTCTTCAAGTGGAGCTGACATCAGTGATTCGGCAACTGACGAACCATACTCCCGCCCTTCTGATCAGTTGATGCAGTTCCTTTCCACTGTCTTGGAAAATCCTGCTCTACAAATCAATATCTATCTGCTGTCCCTTTTTACATGATCCACTTTCACGCAGGTGAGACGCTCTGATTGGACCATTACTTGGGCTAATGATTGCTGTGGCGACCAACAAACTCAAACTGTCATCTCATGTACCAACCAGTACAAGGCTAAACTCCCTGCTTACCACTTCAGCGGATAAGTCATCACCTTTCCAAAATTATTCAACTACTCTCGCCCCAGTCTTCTGACCGACTGGCGTTCAGTGCAGTCAAGAGACAACTGATACCACCGGTTGTAGTATCTCGCTATCTAACTGTGCTGCATACTCATCACCTGAAGCACATTAGTAGTGGCTTGTTGTGCGCTGCAACTAAATCAGCAACCTTAGCTGGTTGTTGGGTCAGCGAATGAAAATCCACCCTTTCGTAGATTCATTAAGCTTGCCGTCATCACCTTTTAGATTTGCTTTTTCACTGGTAGGCTGTATCTATCTACCACCGCCCCCTCCCCCGCCTCTATAACTGATTTGTCCCGTATTAACTCCACTGCACATACCCTTCCTCATTCATCTAAATTCGTGCTGGGTGACTTCAGCCTACCGGACGTTTCCTGGCCTCCCACTCCGGGCCTTAGTCGTTACGCCTCGCTGCTTGCCCAACTTAGTGTAGAGGGTTGGTCTCAGACTGTACGCAGCCCCACTCGTGGCCAACACACCTTAGGTCTAATATTTTCAAATGAGAGTCATCTGGCTACGACTGCAGTTGGCCCATGCCTTCCAGGTAGCGATCATTGAGTTGTTTCCTGTAACGCAGTCAGGCTTAGCGAAGCTGTTCCCTCGAGTCCATCTTTCTTTCACCTCCTGACTCCGGACATTTTGATGGCTTTTTCGTCCCTGCTGGCCTCCCGGGACTGGAAAGACTTCTTTCTCTCATCAGACACATAACGAATTTGTGATATGTTCTACAAGAACCTATTGACCTCTACCTTGGCTCCCCCATTAAGAGCTTTTACCCTGGTATCTCTCGACATACTAAGCTATTGAAAGCCTTGGACAATAAAATACCCCGAGTCGGCAGTGTATATCTGAAATCTCGGGATTTCTCATTAATACTTCTCATCAACGAGCTCTCAACTGACCGAGAGTCCTTACGTGTATCCCTCGAATGCCGAGAAGAGAGCACCGCTCTCAGGGGTCCTTCTAGCTGTAAATTACTCTGCCTTCTAGTTCGTGGGTGCTGTACCCCAGGCTGTCACCAAGTCACTTGTCTGAGCTCCACCAACGGTAGTTTCATCACTCACCCTGTCAGTATAGCTGACCACTTGAATGCTTACTTTGCCAGCTGCTACTTACCTCCTTCTCCCAAGTTCAATCCTACAATCTCCGCCTCATATTCCACCTCTCTACAACAGGGTAACCACTCGTCTCTGAGCAGCTTGACCATCTCCCTAGCTGATGTATCAGCCCTTCTTCAAACCCTCAAAGACTCCGCCATGCCGGGAGGCGACGGCATACCATCGCGTGTCCTGAGATATGGCGGTCAAGATGCTAAAACCCTAGTCTTAAATCTTTTTACTCACTCAGTCAACTCTGGAATCGTCCCCTCTCAATGGAAACAGTCTGTTTTTCTCCCCCATTTTAAATCCGGATCCGGGCAAATTGCTTCCAATTACAGAGGGATCCACCATACCCCTCTTTTATTGCGAACCCTCGAACGTCTGCTCAAACGTCCTTTAATCAGGTTTGTCTTAGCTACAAACGCCATAGATGATCGACAGTAAGGATTTCTATCTCGAAGTTCCGTAAATGACTGCCAGCTTCACTTCTTTGAGACCGCCACAGCAGCTTACGACGCTGGATAGTTCATTGTAACAGTCTATCTGGACATCCAAAAAGCCCTCGACCAGATCCCCCACGCCTCCCTGTTACACAAACTTAGCACCGTTGGCATCACGGGAACCTTATGTCAGTGGTTTGCCTCCTATTTATCAGACAGGAGGCAAATAACCCAAATCGGGGACATACAATCACCTCCACTAACGATCACTAGCGGAGTCATCCACGGAAGCGTACTAGGCTTCTTTCTTTTCTTGCAGTACNCCTCGCGTCGGCGCCATATCCCGCGGTAAGGCCTTCCTCTTCGCGGAGCGATATAATAATCCCGTACGCATTCCCCACCTCTGCAGAAACCCTTGCCTTTCACCAGATTAAGCGAGACCAAGATTCACTTACCCGCTGGTCAAACGACACTGGCCTAAGCTTCTCGTCCACAAAATCCTGTATAACACCCTGCCACTGCTCTCTCCCGGCTGATGCTTTCACAATTATTGGAAATCCGATTACTCACTCCATACAGATCAAATACCTCGGCCTCAGATACTCCTGTACCTTTAGCTTTTCCCACCAGGTGCAATTTCAGGTTGCAGGAGCGCAGGCTCAGTTTTTTAATACTGCGCCCCTGCCACCTTCCAAACACGATGGTTGCAATCGTTAAGCTATGCGAACGACCAATCGTGGAATTCTGTCCCGCGTTCTCCTCCCTTTACACCCAAAGTTGCGGACTCGAAATTGAAATCGTCGAACGCTCATTTACGAAAAAACTCTTCCCTCGGTCAAACCCCCTCTCTTACCGCACCCGCTGCCAAATCCTAGGCCTCGAGCCACTATGGCTCAGGCGGTTAAAATTGAATCTAACTCTCCTTCACCGTTTGCTGCATAAGAACGCCTTTATGGCGGAGGCTAGACCAAGCATAAACTCACAACCTCGCTACAGACTGCGCAACTCCTGCAATCTCTTAGTGTGTCCCCCGGCTCGCACGAACCTACGCCACTAATTCTTTCTAGTTTATTACGCTCCCATCTGGAACAGCCTTCCTGAGCAGCCGCGAACCATCACGCATCACCATGCTTTTTCGCGGTCTGTAGACAAATTCATTACTTGTGAAACTGCTGCCGCGTTACTTAACACTCTACCCTCTGACCTCCTCTACGAATCAGGTCGAGTACCCATATCCGTTTAGCGACGTTAAAGTTGGTGTGCAAGTAAAGGATCTTGTTATCTTTTTTTCCATCCTCTCGACCCGCTCTAAGCTCAGAAAAGACTTAAATGCCAAACTGATCTAATTATGCGGCGTTACTGGACTGGTTGTTTTATGTTTCCCTTTTCCCCGTACGAACTTAAACCTCGTACTAGTCTAGTTCCTACACCAGACTGATCTATAGACTGTCTAGCGTTTATTGTTCTCGTCCAAACTCTACTGTCAAAAAAAACCAAATCAAAATTAGCTATTTCTTCCCCAAGTACCTGCGCGACTTAATCACCTACTGATTATAATTATGCTGCGTTACTGGCCTGGTTGTCTTCTCATACCCAGTCAACTAATATATCCTCCAAGTCGGGTCCTCACCCCGGATTACTATAACAGCTCTGTCTAGTAACTGGTGCACTCAGTCCAAACCCAACTGATAAGAACCAAACCAAAGTCACCGTTATCTTCATTTCGTCATCACAGCGCATTCTGCGCTCATATACATATCCATTTGATGATATGTTCAAATAAACAATCCCACACACAATATCGCGGTACGCTTCTGCTCGACGTGGCAGTCCACACCAACGCTCCGACGCCGTTTAGCCATGGTGCAATCGCCGTGAGTATCAACATTCCAGTCCCACCGACTCATTGACAACTGTCATTTCACTTCTCCTCCACGACTTGCCTCTACCAGTGTCTGTATGCTGTTGCTTGTTTGGATTGACTGGGCTGTCTTCACTGACCTTGCTTTCTCCCGACCAAAAAAGGGTAGCTGGAGTATTTATTAGTGCACAAACCGCACTTATGGCTGCTTGGATGGTTTTCCACCTTGCAGATCTGGTAGCATGCTCAAGGGAGAAAAACAGTCCAATGAAAGGCTGAAATAGAGAGAGAAACGTTGAGCAATATGTTCGTTAGGAGTGCCTCCTAACAATATCCTCTCAAACTCACTATGTTTTGCGAATCTCCTCCCCTCCGCTCACCTTCCCAAGCTTTGAACTTCGGGAGCGCCCGCTTTGGACGACCAGGTTAGCTGACCCCCACTCCACCTGGCCTATGGTCTACAACTCCGGGATCAACAAGCGGACCAAGAAAACTTGCAATCCCATATCGGCTTCGTTCCAGCTTGTTACTTCGACCAGGCTGAAATAAATACCGCTGCTCAATGAACTACACCCCCCAGCCGAATCATCTCAAATGTGACGTTCGTCACGGGGCTGTTTAAAAACTGAAGCATGTCAGGCCAATGATCCCAGTTAGCACCGGTGCAGAAATTTCTCCAGAATGTCTGCACCCGGGTGCGGACATTTCCGCACAAGTTCCGCAGATTTCTGCACCCGGGCGCGGAACCAGTGCGGAAATGAAACAAGTTTCCGCACAATATCCGCACCCGGGTGCGGAAATTTCCGCACAATATCCGCACACTTCTGCACCCGGGTGCGGA